>NW_021941286.1:45711-73211 GCF_902148845.1 Salarias fasciatus
TGGGTCTGCCCTCCTGAAGGGGTCTGGGTCAGGGTCTGGGTCAGGGTCTGCCCTCCTGAAGGGGTCTGGGTCAGGGTCTGGGTCAGGGTCTGGGTCAGGGTCTGGGTCTGCCCCTCCTGAAGGGGTCTGGGTCAGGGTCTGGGTCAGGGTCTGGGTCTGCCCCTCCTGAAGGGGTCTGGGTCAGGGTCTGGGTCAGGGTCTGGGTCTGCCCCTCCTGAAGGGGTCTGGGTCAGGGTCTGGGTCAGGGTCTGCCCCTCCTGAAGGGGTCTGGGTCAGGGTCTGGGTCTGCCCCTCCTGAAGGGGTCTGGGTCAGGGTCTGGGTCAGGGTCTGGGTCAGGGTCTGGGTCTGCCCCTCCTGAAGGGGTCTGGGTCAGGGTCTGGGTCAGGGTCTGGGTCTGCCCCTCCTGAAGGGGTCTGGGTCAGGGTCTGGGTCAGGGTCTGGGTCTGCCCCTCCTGAAGGGGTCTGGGTCAGGGTCTGGGTCAGGGTCTGGGTCTGGGTCTGGGTCTGCCCCTCCTGAAGGGGTCTGGGTCAGGGTCTGGGTCTGGGTCTGGGTCTGCCCCTCCTGAAGGGGTCTGGGTCAGGGTCTGGGTCTGGGTCTGGGTCTGCCCCTCCTGAAGGGGTCTGGGTCAGGGTCAGGGTCTGGGTCTGGGTCTGGGTCAGTCCCTCCTGAAGGGGTCAGGGTCTGGGTCTGGGTCTGTCCCTCCTGAAGGGGTCTGGGTCTGGGTCAGTCCCTCCTGAAGGGGTCAGGGTCTGGGTCTGTCCCTCCTGAAGGGGTCAGGGTCTGGGTCTGTCCCTCCTGAAGGGGTCAGGGTCTGGGTCTGTCCCTCCTGAAGGGGTCTGGGTCTGTCCCTCCTGAAGGGGTCTGGGTCTGTCCCTCCTGAAGGGGTCTGGGTCTGGGTCTGTCCCTCCTGAAGGGGTCAGGTTCTGGGTCTGTCCCTCCTGAAGGGGTCTGGGTCTGGGTCTGGGTCTGTCCCTCCTGAAGGGGTCAGGGTCTGGGTCTGGGTCTGTCCCTCCTGAAGGGGTCTGGGTCTGTCCCTCCTGAAGGGGTCTGGGTCTGTCCCTCCTGAAGGGGTCTGGGTCTGTCCCTCCTGAAGGGGTCAGGGTCTGGGTCTGTCCCTCCTGAAGGGGTCTGGGTCTGGGTCTGTCCCTCCTGAAGGGGTCTGGGTCTGGGTCTGTCCCTCCTGAAGGGGTCAGGGTCTGGGTCTGGGTCTGTCCCTCCTGAAGGGGTCTGGGTCTGTCCCTCCTGAAGGGGTCTGGGTCTGTCCCTCCTGAAGGGGTCTGGGTCTGGGTCTGTCCCTCCTGAAGGGGTCAGGGTCTGGGTCTGTCCCTCCTGAAGGGGTCTGGGTCTGGGTCTGGGTCTGTCCCTCCTGAAGGGGTCAGGGTCTGGGTCTGGGTCTGTCCCTCCTGAAGGGGTCTGGGTCTGTCCCTCCTGAAGGGGTCTGGGTCAGGGTCTGGGTCTGTCCCTCCTGGAGGGGTCTGGGTCAGGGTCTGGGTCTGTCCCTCCTGGAGGGGTCTGGGTCAGGGTCTGGGTCTGTCCCTCCTGAAGGGGTCTGGGTCTGGGTCTGTCCCTCCTGAAGGGGTCAGGGTCAGGGTCTGGGTCTGTCCCTCCTGAAGGGGTCAGGGTCTGGGTCTGGGTCTGTCCCTCCTGAAGGGGTCTGGGTCTGGGTCTGGGTCTGTCCCTCCTGAAGGGGTCAGGGTCTGGGTCTGTCCCTCCTGAAGGGGTCAGGGTCTGGGTCTGGGTCTGTCCCTCCTGAAGGGGTCTGGGTCTGGGTCTGGGTCTGTCCCTCCTGAAGGGGTCTGGGTCAGGGTCTGGGTCTGTCCCTCCTGAAGGGGTCTGGGTCTGGGTCAGGGTCTGGGTCTGTCCCTCCTGAAGGGGTCTGGGTCAGGGTCTGGGTCTGTCCCTCCTGATGTGGCCACAGAGCCTCACTTTAAAATATCTTCAGCTCTTAAAGCTAGGGTTGGCGATCTTGGAAAACTAGCATGTAGCACGAATGTAGCATCTCCCAAGGCTCCGCCCAGCTCCCACCCCATTGGAGGAGCTCCGTTGGGAGCGGAGACGCAGAGACGTTCCGCGCGCAGCACTTCCGCGTCCAGTGCGTTCCTGGCGTAACCTGTCCTCAGCGCTTCGTTTCTTTGTTTTTCTTTATTTGCACTACGCCAAGTTATGGCGCACTCACCGGTAAGTAAAGCCCCAAACATTCTTCTCCGCCGTTCTGCAACGACGCTCCGTCCTTCTACGCTGCACTGAGCCAGGGTCAGTGCACGCCATTGACATGTACGCGCAGGGGGCAGGTCGAACGGCGAAGGGATTTGATTGGTTTTAAAAAAGGTGTCCCGTCAAGACGATTGGTTGCTGTTTTTCCCGTTTTCCTCCTGCTGTAGATAGCGGATATTTTCCAAACTACTTTAAGAACACGCTATGAATTGCTTCCCATCGGGTCATAAAGATCATTTTAACCAGTATTTAAAAAAATGTATCTCATTCAAATCGCCAACCCTAGCTTTAAAGGTTGTCAGAAAGCTCCTGACTCAGTCGTCCTTCTTTGACCTTTCAGACCCTTCAGACCTTCTTTCTGTGAGGTCCAGTAAGTCCACCGTCCGGGGGACTTCCTGGACCGTCCGGTGGACTTCCTGGAGCAGAACGGGGTTTCTTTTCAGGCTACAGAACTCCTTGTGGGCTGCAGGAGGGTCCCGGTGTCGGGCGCGGCTCACCTGTCTGCCGTCCAGTTCGATCTGGAAGTTCTTGGCGGACTCTTGGGTGACTCGGCCTCCGAAGTCCAGCTGGTAGACCTGCGTGGCCTCGTTCCAGAGCGGCTGCTTGTTGGCCATCACGTAGACGAAGCCCTGGCTGCCCAGGCTGCGGTCCTCGCGCTCGCTGGCCTTGCGGCACTTGATCTCCTCCAGCTCGCTGGCCATGCGCAGACTGCGCTTGTTCTTCCAGCTCTTCTTTCCGCTCTGGTTCTGGTTCATGAGCTCGTCGCCGCTGATGAACAGTTCCGGCTCGCTCTCCGAGCTGTCCTGGAACTCGTTGGTGGTCCTGCTCATCTTCTTGGTTTTGTTGAGCTGCTCTCTCTGTCCCTTGGGCTTCTTCTTGTCCCTGCCGCTCAGCCTGGGGCTGGAGATGAGGGTGTTGAAGTCGGACAGGGCCCGTCCGTCCTTTCGGGACTTGCCCTCGGAGACCGTGGTCATGTTGGCCTCCTCGGCCCTGCTGTCCAGTCGCTTCCGGCTCTTCTTGCTGAAGCGCTCCGACTCCTGTGGGACGGGGCTCTCGTTCAGGGATGAAGGCTCGGGAAAGTTGTTGGCGGACTCTGCTAGATCTTCTGTGGCACTGTTGGATGGTGGCAACTCAGTGGGCGGAGGAGGAGGGGGGAGAGGTGGTGGTGGGGGCGGAACAGTTGGAGGAGGTGGGGAAAGGATTGGTTTTTCCAAAATCTGGTGAGTTTTAGTGGGGAGCGGAGGTGCTGGGGGTCCTGCAGGGGAGGGGGGCAGGGGTAAGGGTTCCAGGGGTGAAGACTGACAGGATGGAGCTGGAGTCCAGAACAGGAGCTCGCCCCCGGGTAGAGCGGGGGGAGCGGGCAGCAAGTGATGTTAGTTAGATTAGGAGGGTAGCCTGGTGGCAAAACCAGATTCGGGTCCTGCTGAGCAAAGGGGACGGGACCGACCACCTCACTGGGGGAACACTGTGGTGGGGGGCTCTGTAAAGTCTGAAGCGGGGGTCCGCTGTGACCCATACTGGGAGGGAAAGGCGACAGGGATATCTGGTAGCCCGACGGAAAGGCCAGAGCGCCGGTGCTCGGACTGGTCGGAGGTTTAGTCGTGAGCACGAAGGGAAGCCGGGTCACGTCCAGGTGCTGAGCCTGGCTGATGATGATCGGGGGCTTGTGGGGTCCCGGCGGGCCAGCTAGCACTGTTTGTTCGGGGGTGAGCCAGAACTCCTCCGTGGTGGAGGGGTCCCACTGGTAGGGTGGAGGGCGCTTCACGGTCAGGCCGACGTCGCCCAGAGTCAGCTGCCGCACAGACTTCTCCAGGTGGCACTGCTGGCTCAACGTCTCGTCTTCAGTAAAAGCAGAGTTCACGTACACCGTTCGGTCCCGACTGTTATCCACCGTGCCCAGCAGGCTGTAGGAAGACTGGGAGGCCAGGGCGGAGGCGCCTTTGGAGTGAACGATGATGGTGCTATGATGGGCTCCCTTCCCCGGCGGGAAGTCCTGCCTCACCACGGTGCCCCCTGCGATGCCACTGCTGGTGGTCCCCCCACCGCTCACACTCACACTGGTGCTGCTGCTGTTGCTGCTGCACTGAGTGCATGTGTAGAGCGCAGAGGGCACCCTCTGCTGGTAGGAAAGTCCCAGTGCGCTGTTCATTTTAGCTTTGGTTGGAAGGGTTCTGGAGCTCTCCATCATCTGTGGCACTTTCAGCCCCACATCCCTCCGGTCACGGCGCAGGGTGGCGTGAATCAGACTGTTGTCCACTCTCTGTGGAGGAGGAAGCGTCGCAGTTCCCTGATTGGCAGGATCGGGGTAAGGAGGCGGGTCTCCGCTGGGTATGGAGTACCGTGGGACAGACAGTCGGCTTAATGTGGCCGAGCTGTACGGAAGTTGGATTTTCTTATTCTCTGAGGAAGTGACTTTGAGTGTGGCCGATCCGCCGATGCCGTGAACTGCGTACGCATTCTGGCTGCGAATGAGGCGCCTGCGGGGCCGGCAGACCTCCTCCACATTCCCACTGCTGTCGAAGGTGGTGATCCGTTCATAGCCCAGAGGCGTGGGGTACTGCAAGGTGACCGGGTGAAGCAGGAACTCATCCTTCTTGAGGCAGGGGTCCGGGGCCAAGACACTCGGGCTGTCACAGTTCGTGACAGCGTTTGGGGAGTCGTGGCGGCCGTGACCGCCGCTGCCGCCACTGCAGACGCCACAGTGCCCGGATATGGAGGAGGAGGATTCACCTTCCGCATCTGAATCTCCACGGACCCTTCCGCGTCACTGAAGGATGGTGGCAAAGTCCGGGGCAGACTCGGCTTGACGGTGTGTCCGTGGTCCCCCCGGTCGATCCCGGGCTCGGTGCCGGGGGGGGGAATCTGAGGCAGAAGGTGGAGCTGCTGCAGGGCGATGGTCGGGTAGCCTGTCGGCGGAGGAGGCAGCGACATCTGCATCTTCAGCTGCTGCTGCATCTGCTGGTGCTGCCTCTGCATCTGCTGATGTTGCTGCTGGATCTGCTGGTGCTGCTGCTGCAGCTGCTGCTGCTGCTGCCGCATCTCCTGGATCTGCTGCCGAATCTGCTGCTGCTGCTGCTGCATCTGCTGCTGCTGCTGCTGCATCTGCTCGTGCTGCAGCTGCATCTGCTGCTGCTGCTGCTGAATCTGCTGTTGGTGCTGGAGTTGTTGGCTCGTGACTTGTGTTTGTTGCATTTGTTGGTGTTGCTGCTGCTGCTGTTGGTGCAGTGCCTGCTGATGGTGCAGCTGCTGCAGCTGCTGTTGCAGCTGCTGCTGCTGTTGTTGCAGTTGCTGTTGTTGTTGCAGCTGCTGTTGTTGCATTTGCTGTTGTTGTTGCTGCAGCTGCTGTTGTTGCATTTGTTGTTGTTGTTGTTGGAGCTGCTGTTGTTGCTGCAGCTGTTGTTGTTGCATTTGCTGTTGTTGTTGCTGCAGCTGCTGTTGTTGCAGATGCTGTTGTTGCAGATGCTGCTGCGACTGGTGATGCTGCTGCTGCTGCTGCTGCGTCTGATGGTGATGATGATGAATCTTCTGCGGCTGCGGTTGCGTCTGCATTTGCTGGGACTGTTTGGACAGCTGCTGCCGAGGCGGTTGTGGATGCGGCCGCTGCGGGTGGGGTTGCGGTGGGAGGTGGTGGGGTGGAGGTGGTGGGGGTAGAGTGCCCGGGAGAAGAGGGGACATTTCCAACCCGTTGAAGATTACTTGACCGGGGTTTGAGTATCTGGTGGGCACCGGATATGGCGTGGCCACAGGGTCCTGGCTACGATCGCCGACGGGTGCCGAAGCCGCAGCGGCGACTGCCGCCGCCGCCGTGGCCGTCGGGTTGGTGAGGACATCCAGCTGAATATTCTGATTGGCCAGAAGAGACTGCACCAGGCCAATGCTCTGGGTGGGCGACATGGCCTGAGCCGGGCTGTGGATGGGAGCGATGGGAATGTTGACCGTACAGGGAGGGTTGTCCCCCGCCACGCCCGACGGCCCCATCACTGCAGAGACAAGAAGGAGAGGGACGTCAGTCAGTCTGGCTCCAGGGGCCTCACACCTCGGCCTCCTGTGGCTCAGCTACACTCTGCTTTAGGTTTAAAGCAGAGCGGCCAACGGCTGGCAACGACTGGCAACGACTGGCAACGGCTGGCAACGACTGGCAACGACTGGCAACGACTGGCAACGGCTGGCAACGACTGGCAACGACTGGCAACGGCTGGCAACGGCTGGCAACGGCTGGCAACGACTGGCAACGACTGGCAACGGCTGGCAACGACTGGCAACGACTGGCAACGACTGGCAACGACTGGCAACGACTGGCAACGGCTCTGTGTTGTGTCTCCACTAGAGGGAGCATAGTTGGAATGTAACAGAGGAGGAAGGAGACGTAGTTACGTGATGGGCAAAACGGCGCTCGACTCTGACTCAGCGGAACGTCTCAGCCCTCAGCGCTCAAGCCGGCGGCAGCGTGAAGCCCCTCCCCCTCATAGCCGGGACATGGTGCAAGGTTTGAATGGTGGGACTGGTCAAAGCTCTTTTGGTAGGGGGTTTTCTCGGGGACAGCAGTCTCAGCAGGGATGCCCAGACTTCCTGTCCCTAGACCTCCCTGTCCCCAGACCTCCCTGTCCCCAGACTTCCTGTCCCCAGACTTCCTGTCCCTAGACCTCCCTGTCCCCAGACCTTCCTGTCCCCAGACCTCCTGTCCCCAGACTTCCTGTCCCCAGACCTTCCTTGAGGATCCCAAGGCGTTCCCAGTCCAGCCGAGACATAGTCCCTCCAGAGTGTCCTGGTCTTCCCCGGGTCCTCCTCCTGGTGGGACATGTCCAGGTCTCCTCCCAGGGAGGCTCCAGGAGGTTCCATCCTGAAGAGGAGCTGAGCTCCTCACTGCTCCTCTCCATGTGGAGGAGCAGCGGCTCTACTCCCAGCTCCTCCCCCTAGTGATGTAGCTCCTCCCCCTAGTGATGTAGCTCCTCCCCTGGTGATGTAGCCCCTCCCCCACTGATGTAGCTCCTCCCCTGGTGACGTAGCCCCTCCCCCTGTCTCTAAGGGAGTCCAGCCCCCCTACAGAGGAAGCTCATTTCAGCAGCTTGTATCTGGATCTGGTCCTCTGGTTCTGACCCAGACTCAGGACCAGAGGTGAGGGGGGAACGTGGACTGACAGTGAATCCAGAGCTTCTTTCAGCTCCTTCTTCACCACGACGACCCAAACACTGCTCCACCCTCCTGTCAGCCTCTCCTCCACCCTCCTGTCAGTCTCTCCTCCATCCGTCCCCCACTGTGAACAAGACCCCAAGACACTTAAACTCCTCCATCTGGAGAGGACAGACCACCTTCTTCTGGCCCAGGACCAGGACCAGGGCCTCGGATCTGGAGGTTCTGATCCTCATCCCTGTCGCTTCACACTCAGCTGTAAACCGCCCCAGTGCATGATGGTCCAGGTTCGATGGAGCCAACAGGAGAACATCATCTGCAAAAAGCAAAGATCAAATCCTGTGGTCTGTGAACCAGTCCCCCTCCAGCTCCTGGTCCCTGAACCAGACCCCCTCCAGCTCCTGTTCCCTGAACCAGACCCCCTCCAGCTCCTGGTCCCTGAACCAGACCCCCTCCAGCTCCTGGTCCCTGAACCAGTCCCCTTCCAGCTCCTGGTCCCTGAACCAGACCCCCTCCAGCTCCTGGTCCCTGAACCAGACCCCCTCCAGCTCCTGGTCCCTGAACCAGTCCCCTTCCAGCTCCTGGTCCCTGAACCAGTCCCCTTCCAGCTCCTGGTCCCTGAACCAGACCCCCTCCAGCTCCTGACTGCAACCTAGAAATTCTGTCCATAAAGATTCTGAACAGAACCGGTCCAAAGTTCAGCCCTGCTGGAGTCCAACATGCACAGGGAACAGGTCTGACTTACTGCCGGCAATGTGGACCAGACTCCTGCTCCGGTCCCACAGAGAACAGATGGCCCTTAACAAGGGGCCCCGGACTCCGTACTCCCAGAGACCCCCAAAAGGCACCATGAGGGACGCGGTCGAACGCCTTCTCCAGGTCCACAAAACACATGGACTGGTTGGGCGAACTCCCACGAGCCCTCGAGCCCCTATGGAGGGTCTAGAGCTGGACCAGGGTTCTGCGAGGGTGGATAGAGTCTCCCTACTGACTTCAGTTTACCAAACTGACACTGCCTGGTTCAGGTCAGCACAGCCTGACAGAACCAGGACAGGAGGACCTGTGCTGGTTCTCAGTGCCCGTCGTACCCGGCAGGTCGTCCTCGTCCTCGCTGAAGACGTTGGGGTTGAACACAGGAAGGCTCAGGAAGTCGGTGGAAATCTTTCGTACTTCTGGGAGGTAGATCGTCATCTGTCTCGGTTGCAAGTGAAGCAAACTGGTCTTATAGATGACTGAAACGGAAGACGAGACAGAACCATGACAAGGAGAACATGAAGAACCGACACATGAAGCAACAAGCCCTCTGCTTCCAGGAGCCTTCAGGTGAAGGCGGAGGATCAGAGTGAGTCCTGGAAGGACCAGTTCTCCATGAGTCAGACTACCTGAAGGTTTGAGCTGGGTCTCTAATGGGTAAAGGGATCCAGGTCTATGGAAGACCGTCTGCATGAGAACATGATGTGGAACACGTCAGAACATCTCATCAGGGTGTCTCATCATGAGCGACGACGGCCACAACGAAGGCCTAACCGGTCCAATCAGGACCTCATGGTCTCACCTAGAAGTCATGGACTAACCTGGACCTCATGGTCCGACCCAGAAGTCATGGACCATCCTGGGATCATGGACTAACCTAGAAGTCATGGTCCATCCTGGGATCGTGGTCTAACCTGGCCCTCAGGGTCCAATCTAGAAGTCATGGTCCATCCTGGGATCGTGGTCTAACCTGGACCTCAGGGTCCAACCTAGAAGTCATGGTCCATCCTGGGATCGTGGTCTAACCTGGACCTCCTGGTCCACCACCTGGTGGTTGTGAGACCTTTACCTGCACCGAGGTTGGTGGGGAGGAAAGTCGCCAGTCCAACAATTTTGAACTTCGTCCCCCAGATGTTGGACGTGACCTTAGCCAGGTAGTTGTGCTGAAAGGAAAACCAAACAGAAACCAGCTTCATGATGGAAGCAGAGCAGAACCGTCACACAGGAGAACGTCTGCCAGAACCCGCTAGAACCCGGCAGTGGGATCCAGAACACGTGAGACCTGCATCCGGAAGCGGCTCACCTCCGTCAGTCCGTCCATGGAAAACTCTCGGCGGGTCAGACTCGGCGACCGGACTGCAGGCTTCTTGGTTGGTAACCGTGGCGACCTTTGACCTTCCTGATTGGCCCGTGAAAGTTTGGGAGATTTTCTTGATTCCATGTTGAACCTTTGTGACAGAAAGACGCCGTTTCAGTCAAGTCTCTGGAATTCAGTCCTGAAAAAGACCAACTGTCAAACTACAGCCGCTCCAAGCTCCTGGCTTTTCACCGTGACGTCCGACTGTTCCAACACTGAACCCCCATCTGCCCCGCCGGCCCCGTTCCTGCCCCGCCGGCCCCGTTCCTGCCCCGCCGGCCCCGTTCCTGCACCGCTGCGTGCAGTGAGGGCAGTAGGACAGTAGGGGGCATTAGGGCAGTAGGGGGCATTAGGGCAGTAGGGGGCAGTGCAGCGAGGGTAGTAGGGCAGTAGGGGGCAGTAGGGCATTAGGGCAGTGCAGTGAGGGTAGTAGGGCAGTAGGGGGCAGTACGGAGCTGCGCTCACCTGCTCCCTCGGGGCAGCTTGGGGGACTTCCTGCCCACCCAGTCGTCGCTGAGCTCCAGGTCGCTGGAGTCGGAGCAGTTGCAGCTGTCGGTGTAGGAAGCCATGGGGTTCACACACACCTCGTCTGGAGACCAGAACCAGAACCAGACCGGGTCACAGTCTGCTCCACCCACCTGTCCACCCACTCATCCACCTGTCCATCCATCCATCCATCCATCCACTCATCCCTGGCACTGCTGGGTCCAAACCGGTGCAGGACCTGCTGGGTCCAGACCCACCTGCTTTGCCGTCGGTTCTGGGGTCCATGATGAGGAACTCGGGCCGCAGCTTGCTGATGCGCCTCCCTTTGAGGATGGGCACCAGGCCCCCCAGGTACTCCAGGTACAGGGTGTAGCAGGGCCCCCCCGCCTCGGGGCCGTCCTCCGCCCGCTTCATGGTGCAGTGCAGCCGCTCGTTCCCGGCGGCCGGGTAGCTCACGAAGTCCCGGATGTTGTTGGGGTCCGGGATGGGGGGCTAGGAGAGAGAGCGGGATCAGATCGGCGGCGCCACCGGGGCGGGGAGGACCGGAGGACCGGAGAACCGGGAGAACCTTGATGGTGGGGATGAAGGCGGTGGTGACGTAGGAGCAGAGCAGCGACGGCATGTTGAGCTTCCCCACGTCCTTCTCCTCGCGCAGCGCGCTGGCGATGCCCTGCTGGCACAGCCGCTGCAGGCTGGCCACCCGGTGCTCCACCCGCACCACGAACAGCGCCGCGCCCGCCGCCAGGAACAGCCGCGAGTCCCGGTGGCCCCAGCACAGCCGGCTGATCGCCCTCTGCAGGGCGGCGGGGGGACGGCAGGACGGCGGGACGGCAGGAGGAGGGGTGGAGGAGGGGAGGAGAACATTGTGAGAACGTTGTGAGGAGAACACCGTCAGGAGAACACCGTCAGGAGAACATCGTCAGGAGAACACCGTCAGGAGAACACCGTCAGGAGAACACCGTCAGGAGAACACCGTCAGGAGAACATTGTGAGAACGTTGTGAGGAGAACACCGTCAGGAGAACACCGTCAGGAGAACACCGTCAGGAGAACATCGTCAGGAGAACATTGTGAGGAGAACACCGTCAGGAGAACACCGTCAGGAGAACATTGTGAGAACGTTGTGAGGAGAACACCGTCAGGAGAACGTTGTGAGGAGAACACCGTCAGGAGAACACCGTCAGGAGAACGTTGTGAGGAGAACACCGTCAGGAGAACACCGTCAGGAGAACATCGTCAGGAGAACATTGTGAGAACGTTGTGAGGAGAACACCGTCAGGAGCACATCGTCAGGAGAACACCGTCAGGAGAACACCGTCAGGAGAACATCGTCAGGAGAACATCGTCAGGAGAACATTGTGAGAACGTTGTGAGGAGAACACCGTCAGGAGAACGTTGTGAGGAGAACACCGTCAGGAGAACACCGTCAGGAGAACACCGTCAGGAGAACATCGTCAGGAGAACATCGTCAGGAGAACATTGTGAGAACGTTGTGAGGAGAACACCGTCAGGAGAACATTGTGAGGAGAACACCGTCAGGAGAACACCGTCAGGAGAACACCGTCAGGAGAACATCGTCAGGAGAACTTCACCAGGAGAACGTTGTGAGGAGAACACCGTCAGGAGAACATCGTCAGGAGAACACCGTCAGGAGAACATCGTCTGGAGAACATCGTCAGGAGAACTTCACCAGGAGAACGTTGTGAGGAGAACACCGTCAGGAGAACATCGTCAGGAGAACACCGTCAGGAGAACATCGTCAGGAGAACATCGTCAGGAGAACATTGTGAGAACGTTGTGAGGAGAACACCGTCAGGAGAACGTTGTGAGGAGAACACCGTCAGGAGCACATCGTCAGGAGCACATCGTCAGGAGAACATTGTGAGAACGTTGTGAGGAGAACACCGTCAGGAGAACGTTGTGAGGAGAACACCGTCAGGAGCACATCGTCAGGAGAACACCGTCAGGAGAACACCGTCAGGAGAACATCGTCAGGAGAACATTGTGAGGAGAACACCGTCAGGAGAACACCGTCAGGAGAACACCGTCAGGAGAACATCGTCTGGAGAACATCGTCTGGAGCACATCGTCTGGAGAACACCGTCAGGAGCACATCGTCAGGAGAACATCGTCAGGAGAACACCGTCAGGAGAACATCGTCAGGAGAACATCGTCAGGAGCACATCGTCAGGAGAACATCGTCAGGAGAACATCGTCAGGAGAACATCGTCTGGAGAACATCGTCAGGAGAACATCGTCAGGAGAACATCGTCTGGAGAACATCGTCAGGAGAACATCGTCTGGAGAACATCGTCAGGAGAACATCACCAGGAGAATGTTGTGAGGAGAACACCGTCAGGAGAGCGTTGTGAGGAGAACACCGTCAGGAGAACATCGTCAGGAGAACATCGTCTGGAGAACATCGTCAGGAGAACATCACCAGGAGAATGTTGTGAGGAGAACACCGTCAGGAGAACATCGTCAGGAGAACATCGTCAGGAGAACATTGTGAGAACGTTGTGAGGAGAACACCGTCAGGAGAGCGTTGTGAGGAGAACACCGTCAGGAGAACATCTGCGGCTTGTGCAGCAGACAGCAGCTCCAGCCTTGTTCTCAGCGTTCCCCAGAGTCCCCAGAGGGACCGCCAGCAGTAGAACCGCTAACAGGTTAAACAGGTGGAACCAGCAGAGAACAGAACCGGAGGAACGTCCAGACGTTCCTCCGGTTCTGTTCCGTTTCTATCAGCTCCAGTCAGTTTTCCATGACGTCCCATTTTGAAGAAGCAGGAATCACTTTATTTGTGTCTAATGGAGCCTCAGGGAGCCACGGGTTGAACACCCTGCTGGAGAACCTGCCAGTCTGTCCTGAATCGATCATGGTGGTGGGCGGTTGACCTCTGACCTGTGCCGTTGTCTCCAGGGTGTAGATGTGTTCTCCCTGGACGTTGTAGAACTTGACCAGGGCGTTCCTGGCGGCGGCGGCGGCGTCGGGCGCCGCGTGTCGCTCCAGGCCGGCCACGGCCAGCAGGTCCCCCTGCGAGCACCACTGAGCCTCCACGTCTGCAGAGAACCACCAGAACCACGTCAGAACCCCAGAACCCCACCGTGAGATCCAGACCCGTCTGGAACTTCAGGAACCGACGGCGCGAGCCGCCGCCCAGACCGATCAGTAACGCCACGATCAGCTGGAGCGGCAGCCCAGGGGGACCAGGAACCATCGAGAGCCACCAGGGACCATCAGGAACCCAGGAACCATCAGGAACCCAGGAACCACCAGGAACCACCAGGAACCACCATGCTTCAGTTCCACGTTCTGGCAGCCGTACGTTCCACACATGCAGAAGTCACACAAAGACCAGCACACATCATGAGAACCTCATGAGAACCACGACAAAGACCAACACACAGAACCACAACAGAACCACGCAGAACCATGAAGGAACCCAAACCCTGACCTCAGTCCCAGTTCTAGTCCTGATCTCTGAATGAACACATGGGGGACTCTGTGTCCCCTCAGGGGGAGGTGGTGTGGGTGGAGCTGGAGGGGGTGGGTCGTGGCTCCTGTCTTGACCTGGCTGATCCCGGGTCTCTGGTTCCAGGCCGGTTCCAGCTGCCATCCCAGCTGCCCACGTGCCTCTGAGCAACTCTCAGCCTGGACTCCGGTCTGCTTCCCAGACACGGAACCGGTTCTCCAGAAATCCAGAGATCCAGTCCCTGAACCCGGACCTGACAGGATCTGCTTTCCTGCTCTGACCTCCATCTTCCACCCGCAACCTCCTCCTGCACCTCCAGCCTCCACCCCCACCTGCTGGCCAAAGCCTCTGCACTCAACCACAACACTCGGGCGATGGACTGACTCGGGCGATGGACTGACTCGGGCGATGGACTGACTCGGGCGATGGACTGACTCACGTGATGGACTGACACGGGCGATGGACTGACTCGGGCGATGGACTGACTCGGGCGATGGACTGACTCGGGCGACGGACTGACTCGGGCGATGGACTGACTCACGTGATGGACTGACTCGGGCGATGGACTGACTCGAGCGATGGACTGACTCGGGCGATGGACTGACTCGGGCGACGGACTGACTCGGGCGACGGACTGACTCGGGAGACGGACTGACTCGGGTAATGGACTGACTCGGGCGATGGACTGACTCGGGCGATGGACTGACTCGGGCGATGGACTGACTCGGGAGATGGACTGACTCGGGTAATGGACTGACTCGGGTGATGGACTGACTCGGGCGACGGACTGACTCGGGTGATGGACTGACTCGGGCGATGGACTGACTCGGGCAATGGGCTGACTCGGGAGATGGACTGACTCGGGAGATGGACTGACTCGGGTGATGGACTGACTCGGGCGACGGACTGACTCGGGCGACGGACTGACTCGGGTGATGGACTGACTCGGGTGATGGACTGACTCGGGCGACGGACTGACTCGGCCGATGGACTGACTCGGGTGATGGACTGACTCGGGTAATGGACTGACTCAGGCGATGGACTGACTCGGGCGATGGACTGACTCGGGTGATGGACTGACTCGGGTGATGGACTGACTCGGGCGACGGACTGACTCGGCCGATGGACTGACTCGGGTGATGGACTGACTCGGGTAATGGACTGACTCGGGCGATGGACTGACTCGGGAGATGGACTGACTCGGGTGATGGACTGACTCGGGTGATGGACTGACTCGGGCGACGGACTGACTCGGCCGATGGACTGACTCGGGTGATGGACTGACTCGGGTAATGGACTGACTCGGGCGATGGACTGACTCGGGAGATGGACTGACTCGGGTGATGGACTGACTCGGGCGATGGACTGACTCGGGCGATGGACTGACTCGGGTGATGGACTGACTCGGGCGACGGACTGACTCGGCCGATGGACTGACTCGGGTGATGGACTGACTTGGGTAATGGACTGACTCAGGCGATGGACTGACTCGGGCGATGGACTGACTTGGGTAATGGACTGACTCAGGTGATGGACTGACTCGGGCGATGGACTGACTCGGGCGATGGACTGACTCGGGCGATGGGCTGACTCGGGAGATGGACTGACTCAGGTGATGGACTGACTCGGGCGATGGACTGACTCGGGTGATGGACTGACTCGGGTGATGGACTGACTCGGGCGACGGACTGACTCGGCCGATGGACTGACTCGGGTGATGGACTGACTCGGGTAATGGACTGACTCGGGCGATGGACTGACTCGGGAGATGGACTGACTCGGGTGATGGACTGACTCGGGTGATGGACTGACTCGGGCGACGGACTGACTCGGGCGATGGACTGACTCGGGTGATGGACTGACTCGGGTAATGGACTGACTCGGGCGATGGACTGACTCGGGAGATGGACTGACTCGGGTGATGGACTGACTCGGGCGATGGACTGACTCGGGCGATGGACTGACTCGGGTGATGGACTGACTCGGGCGACGGACTGACTCGGCCGATGGACTGACTCGGGTGATGGACTGACTTGGGTAATGGACTGACTCAGGCGATGGACTGACTCGGGCGATGGACTGACTTGGGTAATGGACTGACTCAGGTGATGGACTGACTCGGGCGATGGACTGACTCGGGCGATGGACTGACTCGGGCGATGGGCTGACTCGGGAGATGGACTGACTCAGGTGATGGACTGACTCGGGTGATGGACTGACTCGGGTGATGGACTGACTCGGGTAATGGACTGACTCGGGCGATGGACTGACTCGGGAGATGGACTGACTCGGGTGATGGACTGACTCGGGTGATGGACTGACTCGGGCGACGGACTGACTCGGCCGATGGACTGACTCGGGTGATGGACTGACTCGGGTAATGGACTGACTCGGGCGATGGACTGACTCGGGAGATGGACTGACTCGGGTGATGGACTGACTCGGGCGATGGACTGACTCGGGCGATGGACTGACTCGGGTGATGGACTGACTCGGGCGACGGACTGACTCGGCCGATGGACTGACTCGGGTGATGGACTGACTTGGGTAATGGACTGACTCAGGCGATGGACTGACTCGGGCGATGGACTGACTTGGGTAATGGACTGACTCAGGTGATGGACTGACTCGGGCGATGGACTGACTCGGGCGATGGACTGACTCGGGCGATGGGCTGACTCGGGAGATGGACTGACTCAGGTGATGGACTGACTCGGGTGATGGACTGACTCGGGTGATGGACTGACTCGGGCGATGGTTCAACTGCCACTGCCACTGACCTTTGAGCCCGGAGCGGATGACGGCAGGTGAAAGGTCGTCGTAGTTGCTCATCAGGCTGATGTCTCCGGACAGGAAGGTGACGGTCAGCAGAGGCTTGACCCGCCGCGCTGGGACAGACGGACCGGGGGACAGACCGGGGGACACTGGTTAGTCCTGCTGCCGTGGAACCAGCGGGTTTTCCCGGTTCTCCGGCGGCGTCCCGGGTTCTGCCGGGACGTTTTAAAAAGCTTCACAGGGCATGAAATTCGTCAAAATTCTAACAGGCCCTCCACATTTTTTCAGCAGGTCCTCAGAAAATTTGAACAGGTCCTCACAAGTTTTAGCAGGTCCTTCATTTTCAATTTTGTAAAATGCTGATCAAAAACAGGATCCAGCAATATTTTTTTTATTAAACAGTTGTATTTTGTTGTGCTTGTTTAGTTCTGTTTCTATCTGCTGCTCTGTGTCTGGGATGGGAGATCTTCTCATGCTGTATGGCCCACCCTAAGCTGCGAATTTATAAAATGATTTCTATTTATTTTGCTGCAGGTATGCATGTTGCTAATTGCTGGTTGAAGCATCCCAGCTTTGACTAGTTCCTTTGGTGGTGGTGGCTCATTCACCCTGGAATCCATACCAGCACAAACCACATTTCATACCATGTCGTTGCTCCCAGTTGAAACTAAATATTTTAGCTAAGATCCTGCTGATGGCTGTGAATGTCAGTGTAGATTCTGATTCTATTCAGGTCTTAAAAAGCTAGGGTTGGCGATTTGAATGAGATACATTTTTTTAAATACTGGTTAAAATCTTTATGACCCGATGGGAAACAATTCATAGCGTGTTCTTAAAGCTGGAGTCCGGAGTTTCCGTTCGTTTCCAACATATGAATCATTTTTCAACAGAGCTTCAGTGTGTCAGTCTGGTTCAATACTACAATATAATATCAGCATAAAGCAACATAAAAATGTATTCATGAGCCCCGCCTTTCGTCTCATAGACCCCCATGTTATCCGAAAAAGCGCCGGTCAGCTTCAGCCAATAGAATTCGAGCTTCCGCCTTGTCCTGTTGTCAATCAAAGTGTGGAGCAGCCAGAGAGCACGTCGCTCGCCCAGCAGGGGAGAGTTAGCTCTGCAGCAGATATATCCACCGTCTGCTGAACATCCACCGGAAACAGCTCAACATGGAGGATGCTGCAGGACTGGAGGCTCTCATTTTCACCCGACGGATAATAGCGTGCACAATTAAAGGGGCGTGGCTTGGTCGCTCATGAAAGCAGAGGGAGGGCGGAGCCTCGAGATGTTGGATTAAAAAAAACTTCTCTCTTTCAAAACTCCGGACACGAACTTTAAAGTAGTTTGGAAAATATCCGCTATCTACAGCAGGAGTAAAACGGGAAAAACAGCAACCAATCGTCTTGACGGGACACCTTTTTTTAAACCAATGAAATCCCTTCGCCGTTCGACCTGCCCCCTGCGCGTACATGTCAATGGCGTGCACTGACCCTGGTTCAGTGCAGCGTAGAAGGACGGAGCGTCGTTGCAGAACGGCGGAGAAGAATGTTTGGGGCTTTACTTACCGCTGAGTGCGCCATAACTTGGCGTAGTGCAAATAAAGAAAAATGAAGAAACGAAGCGCTGAGGACAGGTTACGCCAGGGACGCACTGGACGCGGAAGTGCTGCGCGCGGAACGTCTCTGCGTCTCCGCTCCCAACGGAGCTCCTCCAATGGGGTGGGAGCTGGGCGGAGCCTTGGGGAGATGCTACATTCGTGCTACATGCTAGTTTTCCAAGATCGCCAACCCTAGCTTTAATCTGACCCGGTTTTGTCTGTGCATGTATCAGACCCTGGAGGACCAGTAGACCCTGGAGGACCAGTAGACCCTGGAGGACCAGTAGACCCTGGAGGACCAGTAGACCCTGGAGGACCTCTCTCACTGATGTTCATTGACGTCGTTCTGTATTTGCGCCCATGCCTGCAGCTGCGATTGCCTCATTCAGGACTGGAGAACTGTAGTATCGCAGTAAATCAGTAACTGTTTGGCAGATTTACATATTCACAGTTACTACTGTTCACACCCACTGCTGTCATTGTGTTCTGAAGTCTTTGTTGTTTGGAGTTCACAGCAGTGCTGGAATCAAGCAGTACCTCCTTCACTCCAGCAGAGGGCGCATTGTGGTTGTTAGATGCATGGTGCAGCGTGAAGCACAGAGAAGAAGAATGCAAAAAATGGAACCCAAGAGTTACGAGGCGTGTTGGTTATGATTGATTCATTAAAAGAGAAGCGGCGCAATTTCATGATAGAAAAGCCAACAGGCGGTCCGGACCTGCTCATATGGACCTAAACCGGCGGAGATTCGATTTTAATCGGTCCCGCCGCCATTTTATAGGGAATTTCATGCCCCGCTTCAGTTTCAGTCACCGTCCCGGCGGGACGAGTGTCCGCCGGCCACGGCCTGGAAGCCGTGTGGAGAACCTGGACGTTCGGCCGGCGGTGCCGGTGAGTTCCTTCCGATTGCAGCAGCTTCAGTTCTCCACAGGCTCCTCCCTCGTCGAGGTCGGAGACCTGAGCGCTCACCAGGGGCCGTCCGCTGCTCAGCCCTGCTCACCCCCCGACCTCCACTGACCCTCCGACCCCCCACTGACCCCCCATTGACCCCCCCGACCCCCGTTCCAGCGCAGCAGCAGAATGGGTAGGTGGCGGCGTCTGGGTATCGGGCCGTACCGATACTAGTGCCGGTATCGGCACCCCCCCCCGGCGGCCGGTACCTAGCGGCAGGACGCTGTCGTCGGAGTCGGTGTCGCTCTCCGTGCTGTCCTCCACCAGGAAGTCGGGACAGTTCCAGGACATTCCGACGATCCCGTCCGACTCGTGCAGGAGGACGTGGGCGAGCATCCGCCCGTGGCAGTCCATGACGATGACCTGACCGTCCGCCGTCCCGAACAGGACCTGAGGGGGGGACGGGGGGACGGGCGTCAGCCTGGGGGACTGGCAAGACGGCGGGGGGCGGGTCCCGGTGCCGGTCCCGGTCCTACCTGCTGGTCGTCGGGCGTCCAGATCCCGCAGGTGATCTGGCTCTCCAGGTTGATCTCGGAGGACCAGTGTCTCTGTCCGCTGACCGAGCCCACCAGCACGAAGCCGTCCCGGTAGGCGATCAGCGCCTGAGTCCCGTCGTGGGACCAGGTGAAGTCGCTCACCTGCAGCGGGGACAGCGGCAGCTCACCTGACCCGCCTCCAGGGGGGGCTGGAGAGAGCAGGGTGGAGAGAGCAGGGTGGAGAGAGCGGGTGGAGAGAGCGGGTGGAGAGAGGGCTAGCTAGAGAGAGCAGGGTGGAGAGAGCAGGGTGGAGAGAGCAGGGTGGAGAGAGCAGGGTGGAGAGAGCGGGGTGGAGAGAGCAAGGTGGAGAGAGCAGGGTGGAGAGAGGGCTAGCTAGAGAGAGAAGGGTGGAGAGAGCAGGGTGGAGAGAGCAGGGTGGAGAGAGCAAGGTGGAGAGAGCAGGGTGGAGAGAGCAGGGTGGAGAGAGCAGGGTGGAGAGAGGGCTAGCTAGAGTGAGCAGGGTGGAGAGAGCAGGGTGGAGAGAGGGCTAGCTAGAGAGAGCAGGGTGGAGAGAGCAAGGTGGAGAGAGGGCTAGCTAGAGAGAGCAGGGTGGAGCAGAGGACAGCAGGGTGGAGTTGGGTGTCCTGCTGATTGAGGGACAGTTAATGAGGAAACTTTAAGTAGCAGCAGTGACTGTAGAACCTCCACCCTCCAGCTCCACCTAAACCTGATGGATGAGTTCTCTTTCTCCACCCAGCGGTCAGACTCTTGACTGAATTTCTCTCTTTCTCTGAATGAACTGTAGTGTTGCTTGTTTCAGAGGTCAGAGGTCACCTGGGCTCCTCGGTCGTTCACCAGCTCCACCGACCAGCGACCTTCGTACTGGATCCACACGAAGATCCCGCCCTCCATGTCGCAGGTGGCCAGCTTCTGGAAGGGCTCATTCCAGCGCACCAGCACCACCTGCGCACACACACACACACACACACACACACACACACACACACACACACACACACACGTTGGGTTTCCCACTCTTGTGGGAACCTTCCATTGACTCCCATTCATGTCTACCCCCTGACCCTGACCCTGACCCTGACCCTGACCCTGACCACCACACAGCCGGAGGACCGGAAGAAGATCCCACAAATGACATTGTGGCGGGTTTTCGTATGTTGTGGGGACATTTTGTCCCCACAACATACGAAAACCTGCACACACAAACGGTCAAATAGACACACACACACACGCGCGCGCACATATACACACCCACGCATACACACACACACACACACACACACATGCACACCTGCACACACACGTACACCCACGCACCTGCACACACACGATCAAGACCCTGTATGTGCAGCGGTGAGACGGAGATGCGGCCAATCAGCTTGCAGCTTCTGCAGTGTTGCTCGATGGCTGATCAGTAAAGGACTCGGCTGCATGAGAGCAGCAGCCCCGGAGCGCGAACCCCGGTTGGAATCCCACAGGAAGCTAATCCAGTTTACTGAAATAAGCTGCTGTGTGAGAGTGACAGGTGATGCCGCCACCCACAGTGTTTTGATTGGCTGTAAGGTGGGCGGGGCTAATGTGGTGTCCCCACAGCATTCTTATTGGTTGTATATAAAGGTGGGCGGAGCTAATGTGGCGTCCCCCACAGCGTTCTGAAGCCTCCAGCAGGTCATCTCCACACTGGACTCTGTAAACCAGGTGTAAAGTGATTGGTCCAGCCTGTCACAGAGGAGGAGCTGTGATTGGCTGATTGACGCTGAACTTTAATTCCTGAAATCAAATCAATATAAAAATCAGAGTCTGGTCCAGAAGAACCAGAGCCAGAGACCAGGACCTGTCCTGGAACCAGGATTTAATGTGGTTCTTTACACTCTGAAAATCACCACTTTTGAACGGTTCTAATGAGACCCGGGTTTTTTGGAAACCAACATCATCGCCCCCTGCTGGAATTTCCCTGGATTTACAGCTTTTCTGGACTTTTGCGTTATCGTCACGTTTCACCAGCAGAGTTTGGGACTTGAGCGGCAGCCGTAACGGTGCACGGTGCCCGAATGGCGCTCGCAGCGGTGTCCCAGCTGCAAATGTAGTGGCGCCCTAGCCACACATGTAGCGGTGCACTAGCGGTGCACTAGCGGCACACGTAGTGGCGCCCTAGCTGCACACGTAGTGGCGCCCTAGTGGTACCCGTAGTGGTGCGCTAGCGGCGCACTAGCGGTACCTGTAGTGACGCCCTAGCGACACACGTAGCGGCGCCCTACCGGTACCAGTAGCGGTGCGCCAGCGGCCCCTTAGCGATACCTGTAGTGGTGCGCTAGCGGCGCCCTAGTGGTACCTGTAGTCGCAGGGTGCCCTCGCGCCCCCCGTAGCAACACGCATCACTCCAGATGAAGAAGTGACGAGCGTCACCGCCGGTCACGAAGCTGCCAGCAGACGGACTCACTGCACCACCGTGTGGTCAGGAGTGGTTTTACAGGAGGGTAACTAGCGTGTTAGTCGTGGTCGTACGTCATCTTGAGCCGGGCGCCGCGGGGGGCGGAGCCTCACCTCGCTGTTGTGTCCTCGCAGGTTGAAGTTGATCCTCTGCGGCGTGCTGCGGTCCCTCCGGCAGTGGCTGGAGGTGAAGGTCACGCCCACCACGCCCCTCCCATTGCCCGTGGCCAGCCAGCCCTCCTCGTAGTAGCGTCTCCGGCACACCGGCTTGTCCTTCTCGCTCTTGGGGACGCGTCCCTTCCAGGACAGGCACAGGATGTTGGAGTCGCTGCAGAGGATGGGACCATGTTCCACCGCAGCCAACATCCCTACGGAGTGACCAGGCTGGGGGGCAGAGGGGGGCGGGGTCAGACCGGCTCCAGGCTGACTGGCTCCAGGGCCACATGACCCCATGACCTCAAGACCCCAAGGCCCCAAGACCGCATGGCCCTATGGCCCCAAGACCCCATGACCCCAAGACCCTATGACCCCAAGACCCCAAGACCCCATGACCCCATGGCCCCAAGACCCCAAGACCCCATGACCCCATGGCCCCAAGACCGCATGGCCCCAAGACCCCACGGCCCCAAGGCCCCAAGACCCCATGACCCCATGGCCCCAAGACCCCAAGACCCCATGACCCCATGGCCCCATGACTCTATGACCCTAAGACTCCATGACCACATGGCCCCAAGACCCCATGACCCCATGGCCCCAAGACCCCATGACCCCATGACCCAATGGCCCCAAGGCCCCAAGACCCCATGACCCCATGGCCCCATGACTCTATGACCCTAAGACTCCATGACCACATGGCCCCAAGACCCCATGACCCCATGGCCCCAAGACCCCATGACCCCATGACCCCATGGCCCCAAGGCCCCAAGACCCCATGACCCCATGGCCCCATGACTCTATGACCCTAAGACTCCATGACCACATGGCCCCAAGACCCCATGACCCCATGGCCCCAAGACCCCATGACCCCATGGCCCCAAGACCGCATGGCCCCAAGACCCCACGGCCCCAAGACCCCATGACCCCAAGACCCCATGACCCCATGGCCCCATGACTCTATGACCCTAAGACTCCATGACCCCATGGCCCCAAGACCCCATGACCCCATGGCCCCAAGACCCCATGGCCCCAAGACCCCAAGACCCCATGACCCCATGGCCCCAAGACCCCAAGACCCCATGACCCCATGGCCCCAAGACCGCGTGGCCCCATGGCCCCAAGACCCCAAGACCCCAAGACCCCATGACCCCATGGCCCCAAGACCCCAAGACCCCATGACCCCATGGCCCCAAGACCGCATGGCCCCAAGACCCCATGACCCCAAGACCCCATGACCCCATGGCCCCATGACTCTATGACCCTAAGACTCCATGACCGCATGGCCCTAAGACCCCATGACCCCATGGCCCCAAGACCCCATGACCCCAAGACCCCATGACCCCATGGCCCCATGACTCTATGACCCTAAGACTCCATGACCGCATGGCCCCAAGACCCCATGACCCCATGGCCCCAAGACCCCATGACCCCAAGACCCCATGACCCCATGGCCCCATGACTCTATGATCCTAAGACTCCATGACCCCATGGCCCCAAGACCCCATGACTCCAAGACCCCATGACCCCATGGCCCCATGACTCTATGACCCTAAGACTCCATGACCCCAAAGGGCCTTAGGAAGGGGTTGAGGGGTCGAGTGGAGGGGTGGGTAGAGGTTGGGTTAGAGGGTGGGGTTGAGGGGTGGGTAGAGGGTGGGGTAGAGGGATGGGGTTTAGAAGGGGTTGAGGGTGGAGGGGTGGGTAGAGGGTGGGGTAGAGGGATGGGGTTTAGAAGGGGTTGAGGGTGGAGGGGTGGGTAGAGGGTGGGGTTAAATGACCGTACCTCATAGTTCCTGGACATGTTGAGTCAAAACTCCATTGGACGTTTCCATGGTTCCATTCAGACGATGCAGCACAAGGTGACGGAGGCTCTGGGGTGACGGAGGCTCTGCTCTGGGGTGACGGAGGCTCTGGGGTGACGGACGCTCTGCTCTGGGGTGACGGAGGCTCTGCTCTGGGGTGACGGAGGCTCTGGGGTGACGGACGCTCTGCTCTGGGGTGACGGTGGTTCTGGGGTGACGGAGGCTCTGGGGTGACGGAGGCTCTGGGGTGACGGACGCTCTGCTCTGGGGTGACGGTGGTTCTGGGGTGACGGAGGCTCTGGGGTGATGCAGGCTCTGGGGTGACGGAGGCTCTGGGGTGACGGAGGCTCTGGGGTGACGGAGGCTCTGGGGTGAAGGAGGCTCTGGGGTGACGGAGGCTCTGGGGTGACGGAGGCTCTGGGGTGATGGAGGCTCTGGGGTGACGGTGGTTCTGGGGTGACGGAGGCTCTGGGGTGACGGAGGCTCTGGGGTGACGCAGGCTCTGGGGTGACGGAGGCTCTGGGGTGACGGAGGCTCACGTTACTCTGGACGCTCCAGGAGGTGAACTGCACCTTCCAGCTCCACCCACTCAGCTCATCCTTTCTCCTTCATGTTCAGTGGACGAAAAGACACGAGAGACAGAAACAGTGTAACAGAGACAGACAGACAGACAGAGACAAAGGCGGAGACGGAGACGGAGACATAAAGGCTTTTAGCTGAAAATAGAAAGGCTGTCATTGGAAGCATCAACCTTGAAGCTTTGTCTGTCTTCAGTCTCTCTGTCTTTCTGTCTTTGTCTTTCAGTCTCTCTGTCTTTCTGTCTTTCTTGCAGTCTCTCTGTCTTTCTGTCTTTCTTTCAGTCTCTCTTTCTGTCTTTGTCTTTCTGTCTCTGTGTCTTTCTGTCTCTCTGTCTTTCAGTCTGTCTGTCTTTGTCTCTCAGTCTCTATGCAACAGCAGCTCCGCAATGAACAGCCTCGTCTCCATGGAGCTGGACTGTCCATGTCTGCATCCACAGTACAGCAGACCCGGACCCGAACCCAGACCAGAACCCGAACCCAGACCCGGACCCAGACCCAGACCCAGACCCAGACCCAGACCCAGACCCAGACCACATCTGCTGGAATAATAACATAAGACTCGATGTCCCTCAAACAGAGCGGCTGTCCGCTGGAGCTGGACCGGGCCGGGCCGGGCCGGGCCGGGCCGGACCGGGCCAGGTCGGGCCGCAGACCTGCTGCTGGACCTACCTCACACCGCTGCATCCAGCATCGCCCCGGGCTCGGACCCGCCGTGCCGCTGCTCCACCGTGCCGGACTGTTGCCAGGCACCGAGCGCTGCAGCGGAGGAGGCGTTCACGCCCGGGTTGCCATGAGGGAGCTCATCCGGAAAACACGCCGCGGCGGAAACACGAGCGGCTGAAGCCTCGAGACGGGAGTTGATCCTCACCGGGGGATTGGGTTCCGGTCAGCCGCGCTTCTTTTCACCTGCTCGCGGCGTCTCAGCAACCGGGCGGGAGTCTGGGCTTCCGTGTTGCTGCGCTTCAAAAGGGGGTTTTCTCCAACTGGCAACCCAGCGCCATCTTCAAAACAGAACCCAAAGGAAGATCCAGACGCGAGACTGAACGTGATGAACGGATGAAAAGATGATCCGTCATCCCTCCATCCATTCCTCATCCATCCTCTCCTCCCTCCCTCCACCCTCCATCATTCCTCATCCATCATCCCTCCATCCATCTCTCCACCCTCCATCCATCTCTCCCTCCCTCCACCCTCCATCCATCCTCTCCTCCCTCCCTCTATCCTCCCTCCATCCATTCCTCATCCATCCATCCCTCCATCCATCTCTCCCTCCCTCCACCCTCCATCCATTCCTCATCCATCCATCCCTCCATCCATCTCTCCCTCCCTCCACCCTCCATCCATTCCTCATCCATCCATCCCTCCATCCATCTCTCCACCCTCCATCCATCTCTCCCTCCCTCCACCCTCCATCCATCCTCTCCTCCCTCCCTCTATCCTCCCTCCATCCATTCCTCATCCATCCATCCCTCCATCCATCTCTCCCTCCCTCCACCCTCTATCCATCTCTCCCTCCCTCCACCCTCTATCCATCTCTCCCTCCCTCCACCCTCTATCCATCTCTCCCTCCCTCCACCCTCCATCCATCCTCTCCTCCCTCCCTCCCTCCACCCTCCATCCATTCCTCATCCATCCATCCCTCCATCCATCTCTCCCTCCCTCCACCCTCCATCCATCTCTCCCTCCCTCCACCCTCCATCCATTCCTCATCCATCCATCCCTCCATCCATCTCTCCTTCCCTCCACCCTCCATCCATCTCTCCCTCCCTCCACCCTCTATCCATCTCTCCCTCCCTCCACCCTCCATCCATTCCTCATCCATCCATCCCTCCATCCATCTCTCCTTCCCTCCACCCTCCATCCATCTCTCCCTCCCTCCACCCTCTATCCATCTCTCCCTCCCTCCACCCTCCATCCATCCTCTCCTCCCTCCCTCTATCCTCCCTCCATCCATCCTTTCCTTCCTCCCTCTATCCTCCCGCCATCCATCCATTCCTCCATCCGTCCCTCAATCTGTCATCCCTCCATCATCATCCTTCATCCCTCTCTCATCCTCCTTTCCTCCCTCCACCCTCCCTCCCCTCCTCCATCTTTCATCCCTCTCTCCAGCCTCTCCTCCCTCCCTCCGTCCATCATGGACAGATACAGATCAGTCAGGTTCTGCTTCTCTTCCAGTTTTCTTTATTGTGTTTATCATCCATCCTTCTTTCCCTCCTTCCTCCCTCCATTTATCATCCTTCCTAATAATAATAATAATAATAATAATAATAATAATAATAATGGATTTTATTTGTAACACACTTCATGGGCAAATCTCAACGTGCAGAACGAGCAACAGTAGAAACAAACGGTGAAAAAGAGAACAGAAGTAGAAGCAGTAGAGTCTCTCTGGACGGCAGCGCGGAATTAAAACGTTTTCAGTCTTTTCTTGAAGGAGTCCAGGTCTGTGGAGCCTGAGGCGGTCTGGAAGAGCCACAGAGACCCTGTCCTCCATGGTCCTGAGCCGAGTCCTGGGCGGGGCCGACGGGTTCCGGGTGGAGGAGTTCAGTCAGACGGGTGGAGGTGATGTGGTCCTTCATCAGGACCCGAGCCCTGGGGGACGCCACAGGGGACAGTGTGGGCGGGAAACCACTGGAGGGCGGAGCCACCCACACCAATGGAGGGCGGAGCCAGACGCCACTGGAGGGCGGAGCCAGACACACTACTGGAGGGCGGAGCCACACACACCACTGGAGGGCGGAGCCACACACACCACTGGAGGGCGGAGCCACACACACCACTGGAGGGCGGAGCCAGACACCACTGGAGGGCGGAGCCACACACACCACTGGAGGGCGGAGACACACACACCACTGGAGGGCAGAGCCTCCCACACCACTGGAGGGCGGAGCCACACACACATCACTGCAGGGCGGAGCCAGACACCACTGGAGGGCGGAGCCACACACACCACTGGAGGGCGGAGCCTCCCACACCACTGGAGGGCGGAGCCACACACACATCACTGCAGGGCGGAGCCAGACACCACTGGAGGGCGGAGCCAGACACCACTGGAGGGCGGGGCCACACACACCACTGCAGGGCGGAGCCAGACACCACTGAAGGGCGGAGACACACACACCACTGGAGGGCGGAGCCAGACACCACTGGAGGGCGGAGCCAGACACCACTGGAGGGCGGAGCCAGACACCACTGGAGGGCGGAGCCACACACACCGCTGGAGGGCGGAGACACAGATACCGCTGGAGGGCGGAGCCAGACACCCCTGGAGGGCGGAGCCAGACACCCCTGCTGTGTCGGAGGTGG
>NW_021941286.1:75711-78125 GCF_902148845.1 Salarias fasciatus
TCAGGAAGCAGGACGCAGGACTCAGGAAGCAGGAAGATGGACTCAGGAAGCAGGACTCAGCAAGCAGGACGCAGGAAGCAGGAAGCAGGACACAGGAAGCAGGACTCAGGAAGCAGGAAGCAGGACTCAGGAAGCAGGACGCAGGACGCAGAAAGCAGGACGCAGGAAGCAGGACACAGGAAGCAGGACACAAGAAGCAGGACTCAGGAAGCAGGACACAGGAAGCAGGACTCAGGAAGCAGGAAGCAGGACTCAGGAAGCAGGACGCAGAAAGCAGGACGCAGGAAGCCGGACACAGGAAGCAGGACTCAGGAAGCAGGAAGCAGGACGCAGAAAGCAGGATGCAGGAAGCAGGAAGCAGGACTCAGGAAGCAGGACTCAGGAAGCAGGACAAAGGAAGCAGGAAGCAGGACGCAGGAAGCAGGACACAGGAAGCAGGACTCAGGAAGCTGGACTCAGGAAGCAGGACTCAGGAAGCAGGACAAAGGAAGCAGGAAGCAGGACACAGGATGCAGGAAGCAGGTCGCAGGACGCAGGAAGCAGGTCACAGGAAGCAGGACTCAGGAAGCAGGACACAGGAAGCAGGAAGCAGGAAGCAGGACTCAGGAAGCTGGACTCAGGAAGCAGGAAGCAGGACTCAGGAGGCAAGAAGCAGGACTCAGGAAGCAGGAAGCAGGACTCAGGATGCAGGAAGCAGGTCGCAGGACGCAGGAAGCAGGACACAGGAAGCAGGACTCAGGAAGCAGGACACAGGAAGCAGGAAGCAGGAAGCAGGACTCAGGAAGCAGGACACAGGAAGCAGGACGCAGGAAGCAAGAAGCAGGACTCGGGAAGCAGGACGCAGGAAGCAGGACTCAGGAAGCAGGACACAGGAAGCAGGACTCAGGAAGCAAGAAGCAGGACTCGGGAAGCAGGACGCAGGACGCAGGAAGCAAGAAGCAGGACTCGGGAAGCAGGAAGCAGGACTCAGGAAGCAGGACTCAGAAAGCAGGACTCGGGAAGCAGGACTCAGGAAGCAGGACTCAGGAAGCAGGACTCAGGAAGCAGGACACAGGAAGCAGGACTCAGGAAGCAGGACACAGGAAGCAGGAAGCAGGACTCGGGAAGCAGGAAGCAGGACTCAGGAAGCAGGACACAGGAAGCAGGACTCAGGAAGCAGGACTCAGGAAGCAGGACTCAGGAAGCAGGACTCAGGAAGCTGAACTCAGGAAGCAGGACGCAGGAAGCAGGAAGCAGGACTCAGGATGCAGGAAGCAGGACTCAGGATGCAGGAAACAGGACGCAGGACGCAGGTCACAGGACGCAGGAAGCAGGTCACAGGAAGCAGGACTCAGGAAGCAGGAAGCAGGACTCAGGATGCAGGAAGCAGGACACAGGAAGCAGGACTCAGGAAGCAGGAAGCAGGTCACAGTAAGCAGGATACAGGAAGCAGGACTCAGGAAGCAGGACTCAGGAAGCAGGAAGCAGGTCACAGTAAGCAGGATGCAGGAAGCAGGACACAGGAAGCAGGACACAGGAAGCAGGAAGCAGGTCACAGTAAGCAGGATACAGGAAGCAGGACTCAGGAAGCAGGATACAGGAAGCAGGACGCAGAAACCAGGACGCAGGAAGCAGGACACAGGAAGCAGGACTCAGGAAGCAGGAAGCAGGACGCAGGACGCAGAAAGCAGGACGCAGGATGCAGGAAGCAGGACACAGGAAGCAGGACTCAGGAAGCATGACTCAGGAAGCAGGAAGCAGGACACAGGAAGCAGGACTCAGGAAGCAGGAAGCAGGACTCAGGAGGCAAGAAGCAGGACTCAGGAAGCAGGAAGCAGGACTCAGGATGCAGGAAGCAGGTCGCAGGACGCAGGAAGCAGGTCACAGGAAGCAGGAAGCAGGAAGCAGGACTCAGGATGCAGGACACAGGAAGCAGGACTCAGGAAGCAGGACTCGGGAAGCAGGAAGCAGGACTCAGGAAGCAGGACTCAGGAAGCAGGACTCAGGAAGCAGGACGCAGGAGCAGGACTCAGGAAGCAGGACACAGGAAGCAGGACTCAGGAAGCAGGACACAGGAAGCAGGAAGCAGGAAGCAGGACTCAGGATGCAGGACACAGGAAGCAGGACTCAGGAAGCAGGACTCGGGAAGCAGGAAGCAGGACTCAGGAAGCAGGACTCAGGAAGCAGGACTCAGGAAGCAGGACGCAGGAAGCAGGACTCAGGAAGCAGGACACAGGAAGCAGGACTCAGGAAGCAGGACACAGGAAGCAGGACACAGGAAGCAAGAAGCAGGACTCGGGAAGCAGGAAGCAGGCTCAGGAAGCAGGACACAGGAAGCAGGACGCAGGAAGCAGGACACAGAGCAGGACTCAGGAAGCAGGACGCAGAAAGCAGGACGCAGGAAGCCGGACACAGGAAGCAGGACTCAGGAAGCA
>NW_021941287.1:0-76287 GCF_902148845.1 Salarias fasciatus
GATGATTTTCTCAGTGTTTTCATTTTGCTTTATTTCATATTCACACTGTTTCTTCCAGGGATTGTTGATTGAAGTTTTTTTTTCTATAAATTTTTTCATTACCATTGTTATATGTGTGTGCCATTTATTAATTTTAGGATTATTTTGAATATTTCTAGTTTGAGTTTGTTTACATGCTCTCTCTTTCTCCATTTACACTTTTTTTTTTTTTTTTTTTTTTTACCACAGTCAGAAAACATGCATTTGATGAGTGTGAACGTGAGTGTGTTTCTCAGTCTGTGTGATGCGCTGGTAACCTGTCCAGGGTGTGTTCGCCCACTGGCGGCCGGGATCGACTCCAGCGCCCTCTGACCCTCCTGTGGATGAAGCTGTGGAGAAGATAGATGGATGGATGAGGGGAGGCGGGAAGAAGATGAATAAATATTGGAAAACAGCTCAAAAATAGACAGGCACACGTGGTCCAGTCGGAGTTACTCTCACCAATTAAAAACAAAAAGGTTTTGCCAGGCACCACACTGGCAGATGGTCGGGTTAGAGAAGATCAGTGTGGAACGTAAACAGCCAGCATCGAGTGCAAAATATACATACGTGTGTGTGTGTGTGTGTGTGTGTGTGTGTGTGTGTGTGTGTGTGTGTGTGTGAGATATACAGTACATGTGTGTATAAAATATGTCTTTCCATTTCATGTGTGTGAGTGGCCTTTCCTCTTGGCTCCCCGGTGTTCACGGATGCCCGTCACGTCACCATGAAAAGACAAGCGGCGGGGAGAGCGCGACACAGATGCAGCCCCCCCCCCCCCCCCCCCCCCCCCCGACGGAGAGACGGGCAGATTGAGAGGTGTAGCTGATCCCCGAGAAGCACTGCCGGCTTAATATCCCCTCCGTATCCTCTCTTTGTGCCGTGTGGTACCGTGAGGCTCCGGGCTGACGTCAGTGTTATTTCTGTCCATCTCGTGGTCAGGGGGAGGTCATCATCTCTGATGCATTATTCACACACGCAGCGTCAACCCAGACAGATCTCATCTCGACAGGGCGAAGCAACCGTCACCCTGGGCTCATCGGTGGAATGAACACAAGATGCATAAAATAACTCTCCCTTCAGACCTTGTGTTTTTTGATTAATTTCTCCAGAAGGAATTTTATAAAGAAGAACTTGTGGGAAACACTCCATCTTTTTAACGCGCCTGTCTTAAATGGCGCTGCGCATAATGTTGAGTTATTTAGCTTTGGATTTCTGACTGATGTTTTGAATGTCAACAGCTGTCATGCAGCACACATTAGCAGATAAGCCTCCTATTCTCCAGTCAACCCATGGGAAGTCGAACCACACACACACACACACACAAGAAAGCAAGCAAACATACACAAAACACTTTTTCTCTCTCACTGCTGCCAGAATAGTTTGGAAAGTGGCAACCTCGACTAAACTGTGAAGTTTGTGTTTAATCAATGTGCCCAAGAAGAAGTGGGGAGACGTGTGGTGTGGAATAAATGAAGTTTAACTTGAGGCTATTTGTTCTTATTCACTGACATGAGAAGTGGAAATTGGAACAATATACATGATGAAACCTTTAAAATACAGTATTTATTTTCCAAGATGGCAGCAGAGTGGCGGAGAAGTCTCGGTGATGTACATTTATTGTGCATTTGCCACGGGGACGAGCAAATGCTTAAACATGTTTTAAATGTCGGATAATGTTCTGTTGATTATCAGTGTTTTGGGGGTTTTTTTCTTGAAAATTCCCTCCTGAAAGTTGTGTTTTCTGTTGCTCCGAGCTCCGTTGTCATGTAAACAGACACGCAAAATGCGATGAAAGCTTTCCGTTTTCACATGAAAACATTTTGTAAACGAGGCCTAAGTCAAAGTATATTATATGTCTGAGTATGACTCACTGCAGGATAGTTTTTATTTACTTTATTTCCAAAAATCTTGTTACAAGAGTGGCATGCAGAAGAAATCATCCCAGATATTTTACTTTGTCTGGCAGGTTTCATAATTTTATGGCTGATCAGCATTGAGATCCGTTCATCGTGTCGGAAATGGATGGAATTGATCATGAGAATCTTTTATATCTGTCCATTTTGCAAATTTGAATTATGATGGTCTCTGATTAAAGAGACAAGGAAAAAAAACCCTCAAGTAAGGATTTAAAAAAGGCTTAGGGTATTTCAGATTATGTGTATTAATATGTGAAAGGTTCACAGTGTGATTCAATAAAGAGAAAATATTAACTTCATAATTGTATTCTACTTTTTGGGGATGAATTTATGTATTTAAGAGATAAACAAATAATGGGATGTCAGGTTCATCCAGGTCACATGACTCTGAGCCTTGCTATGAATGTAATTTAGTGGATTTACCCTCAGCAAGAACATAAACGGGAAAATGCTGACCTTTCTCTGAGCGCTGGGTCAGCATTGGATGTTGACCCTTCCGATGTATTAATATTTATGAAATCACGCCCCCCCCCCCCCAAAAAAAAAAAAGAAAAGAGTTTTGAATTAAAATGCCTCATTGTGTGTTGGTTATTGATTCGGTGGCGGCCCGTCCGGAGATGCAGCTCAGACAATGTGGATGTTGTTTTTCGGCTACATTATTTCTACCGTCACGCCTTGATTGCTGCCCCATAAAGCAGCTGTTCAAGCATGGCATGACTGATGCGTTTGATCTTCAGATGGCCGAGATCCCTCACACAGTGTGATTTCACACTGAGAACATCCAACCTGTAGCAACAGATGAACTATCCCCCCCCCCATCATCATCTCATGTAGGCGTCAAATATTGATTGACTTTTCCTCTCTGAGACTATTTACGCCACGATCCAGTGATTCTCAGGTATTCCTCATATATTTTTCAAAGCTCCTTCAAAAGGAGGACTCTCCATTATGTCTCTCCCAGACCCGCTGATCCAGTAATGAGAGCATCCAATTATTCTCGCCGGCATCATCGCGAGCAACAGCTTGCTCCCCGTGGGACGAGCAGTTGGATGACAGACGCACAAAACATGTTCGCAGACAAAAGCTTACACACAGTAAAGACGCTGTAAAAGTCACCCGATTGGCACCTTTTCTGAGCGACAGTTGTTCGGGGGGAAAAAAAAAAAAAAAAAAGGACATTATCTTCTCGCTGGAATGTCATCAGATCCACTCAAGGTTCATCACAACAAGATAAGATAATTAAGAATATGTGGTCAACCTTATTCTAGGAACAGGGATTGTAATTACTTTAATTAAATTTGGAATTATCTCAATCAAGACCACAGTCGCGTGGAAGTGAAAGCACAGAGGAAGGATGTGAGCATTCATCTGGAGCTGCAGCAGCGTTCAATCTCCTTTTAGTTCTCCCCTGTTCTGCCGCTCCAGGGGGAAATATCAGCCTATTCAGCTGCTAAATGCTTCCCTGTGTTCACCAGCTACTTGCTGTCGGCTGTTTTTTTTTTTTGTTTTTTTTCTGGAAACACCTTGCTGCTGCATCAAACACTGTTGCTGGCCATAAAACTAAACAAGCTAAAGCAGTCCCGGGGACAAAGTTCCCAACATTCACATCAAGTGGTTTATATTAAGCTTCTGCACAGCTTAATGATCTGGACCAGAGATCAGGAAGCGCTGCAATAACATTAAAAATAAAAGTTTTCTGACCTTGTTGAATGTCAAACAGCTTAGATGATATGTAAAGTAGGGAGAAAAAAACAAGCACTCTGACAGAGAGCCTGGTGATCACTCCAGGGGAAAACCTGATTTCAAAAAGTTTGAGTGTTCAAACCAACAATAAAACAGATTTTTTTTTTTTTTTGACACTTGCCCCAGTTTGATTCAGTATAAACATGTTTCTAAAGACGCACAAGGATGAAGAGAGCTTTTGAGTTGAATAACGAAGCAACAATAACACAAAAACCTAAACATTCTCAAGCATTTGTTTATAGGTGTCTTCATATCCGAGTATTTATTTAAAGATATTTAAATGTTGCAGAAACATTTAGTGTCTGTTAACATCTGTGTAGTGTAGTTACATAAATGTACTTACACATATGTAACATGATACAATTAAGTGGAAGCTGGATATACAATGGGGGAAATAAGTATTGAACGCATTAACTGTTTTGTCATTACATTTATTTCCAAAGATGCAATTCATGTGACATTTCTTCCAGACACTGCTCAGGTGTGATTTTTGCCCATTCCTCCGCACAGATTGTCTTCAAATCCTGAATATTCTTTGGTGCCCTCTGGTGAACCCTTATCTTTAGTTCTTTCCACAAATGTTCGATCGGATTTAAGTCAGGTGATTGACTGGGCCATTCTAACACATTGATTTTCTTTTTTTTTGTAATTCAAGTTTTTATTTCTTTTTCACAGCTTAGAACAAGACAAACAAAAACAGACAGCAGTGAACAATACAAAATGTGGCCAAACTAACATACAAAATGAGTACTTCACTGTATCTAAAATGGTTAAGATGTTTCAAAAATCTGAGCCCAGGATTCAACAAAGTTATTCATGTCATTATTCACTCTAGCCAATAATTTTTCATATGTTACAATTTTCTGCATATTTTCTTTCCACCTACTAAACTCTGGAGCAGAAGGATTCTTCCACACACTCAAGATTACCCGAGCTGCTGTAATTATCCCCACTTTTACAACCACATATTTACATTTAGATATACCTGGAATTACTGATTTATCCCCCAACAGACATAATTTTGGTGACCTTGGCACCGTCATCCCAAGCCACACCCCTATCTGAAGTAAAACTTTTATTGATTTTCTTTTTTTTAAACCATTCGAGAGTCAACTTTGCCGTGTGCTTCGGATCGTTGTCCTGTTGAAAGGTCCAGCCCCGTCTCATCTTCATCATCCTGGTGGATGGCAGGAGGTTCATCTCAAGAATTTGCCGATAGATGTTTCCATTCATTGCTCCTTCAATTATATGAAGTCTGCCAGTACCACGAGATGAGAAACAACCCCATGCCATGATGTTTCCATCACCAAACTTCACTGTTGGTATAGTGTTATTTGGGTGATGTGCAGTGCCATTTCTCCTCCAAACATGGTGTGTAGTATGACAGCCAAAAAGTTCAATTTTGGTCTCATCTGACCAGACAACATTCTCCCAGTATTCCACAGGCTTATCCAGATGCTGTTTAGCAAACTTTAGACGAGCTTCAACATGCCTTTTTTTGAGGAACGGAGTCTTGCGGGCTGAGCGTCCATAGAGGCCATGGCGGTGGAGTGCATTGCCTATCGTTTTCTCTGTAACACTTGTACCTGCTGCCTCCATGTCTTGCTGGAGTGCTTTCCGGGTGGTCCTTGGCTCTTTGAGAACTCTTCTGACCATCTTTCTGACTCCCTGGTCAGAAATCTTGCGAGGAGCTCCTGTGCGCGGCCTGTTGATGATAAGGTGATGCTTCTTCCACTTGCGGATAATGGCCCCAACGGTGCTTACTGGAATACTCAGATTCTTTGAGATAAGTCTGTAACCAGTTCCATTCTGATGCTGAGCAACAATCAGGCTGCGAAGGTCTTGAGAGAGCTCCTTGCTTTTACCCATCATGAGATGTGTCTTGTTTGACTACTTGGTGAAAAAACAACCTGTTTATAGGGCCATCAATTAGCACTAACCCAGCTGATGTTGGTTTGCACTTATAGGAAGTACAAAGACTAATTACTTTCAGGTGTGAGATGGTATGGTGCCTTTCCTTGACAAACTATACAGCTTTCCCATGGTGTGTTCAATACTTTTTTCCTGTGTTATTGCACTTAATTCCACATAATCACTATTTATGGATTTGAATGTTGTGATTTCTTTTCATGTGTGGATTATTTGAGTTAATACCAGTGTCTGGAAGAAATGTCACATGAATTGCACCTTTGGAAATAAATGTAATGACAAAACAGTTAATGCGTTCAATACTTATTTCCCCCATTGTATTTAACACCCTGTTCACACTACAATGTTTCATCTTCAATGCCCTTGCTGATGGAAGGAGGTTTTCACTCAAAATCTCACCAAACATGGCCCCATTCGTTATTTCCTTTACACGGATCAGTCGTCCTGGTCCCTTTGCAGAAAAACAGCCCCAAAGCATGATGCTTCCACCCCCATGCTTCAATCAATCAATCAATCAATCAATTTATTTTTGTATAGCCCAGTATCACAACAACAGTTGCCTCAGAGGGCTTCAAGATGTTACATTTGTCGGTAAAAGTAAAAACAGTGAATAAGCATAATGGTAATATGTCAATATTTACAGTAACGAGACAGAACGAAGCAACCACCGCCTTCGACCCTCACATCCGGCAAGAAAAAACTCCAAAAACCCAGTGGGAAAAGAAGAAATCTTGGGGAGAACCACAGTATGGAGGGATCCCTCTCCCAGGGACGGACAGCTTTGGCAACAGCTAGCATGAGACAATAAGAAGTAAAGCCTAGGACAATGTTGAGGACAGTTCGTTGGACGGTCCAGCACAAGAACCACGGATCCCAGCAGTAGAACCGAAGCCAGTCCACGGGCAGGACCGACAGGGGTGTCCTCCCGGTCCGGACGGAGCTTGTTCATAGGCCTTCGTAATAGTGGAGTCAGCAACTGAAACTGGAGAAGACTCCCCCTCGAAGGGGGGGACAGCAGGTGAAAAGCAATGAACGGACTAAAGGGAATAACATTCAGACATTAGAGGACAGGGCTCAGTGCACCGTACTTCCCACAGCATTCTAGCTCCTGGGGCAGCTTTGTGGATACTTAACTGTTTAAACTAGTATTTAGTTAGTATAGTTTAGTTTAGTTTAATTTAGTTTGGTTTAGTTTAATTTTGTTTAGTGTAATTTGGTTTGGTTTAGTTTAATTTAATTTAGTTTAGTTTAGTTTAGTTTAGTTTGGTTTAGTTTGGTTTAGTTTGGTTTAGTTTGGTTTACTGTAGTTTGGTTTACTGTAGTTTGGTTTGGTTTACTTTAGTTTGGTTTGTTTTAGTTTAGTTTAGTTTAGTTTGGTTTACTGTAGTTTGGTTTGGTTTGTTTTAGTTTAGTTTAGTTTAGTTTAGTTTGGTTTACTTTAGTTTGGTTTAGTTTGTTTTAGTTTAGTTTAGTTTAGTTTAGAATCCCTAGCTGACCTGATCATAGGCTGCATCGAAGAGAAACGTCTTGAGCCTAACCTTAAATGTGGAGACTGTGTCTGCCTCTTTGACACCACTTGGAAGCTGGTTCCATAAAAATGGTGCCTGATAGCTAAAGGCTCTTCCACCTAGTGTCCATTTAGAGACTCTAGGAGTCACCAGTAACCCTGCATTTTGAGAGCGAAGTGCTCTGATTGGTTGATAAGGCGTTAAAGCATCTTGGAGATAGGTTGGAGCCATCCCATTTAGGATTTTGTAAGTGAGGAGAAGGATTTTAAATCTAACTCTAAACTCGACTGGAAGCCAGTGAAGAGATTTTAGAACGGGAGTAATGTGTTCACGTCTTCTAGTTCCAGTTAATAATCTGGCGGCTGCATTTTGAACCAACTGAAAGTTTTTTAATACACTTTTTGGGCAGGCTGCGAGAAGGGAGTTGCAGTAGTCCAATCTCGCAGAAACAAATGCATGGATGAGTTTTTCTGCATCGCTTCTAGGTAGAATGTTTCTTATTTTAGCTATGTTGCGCAAGTGGAAATATGCTGTTTTACAAGCCAGGTTGATGTGTGCTTTAAATGAGATATCCTGATCAAATAAGACCCCGAGGTTCCTCACAGTAGAGGAGGAGGATACACTGACGTTATCTAAGGTAATAATCTGTTTGGATAGACACTCTCTCAGTTTATGGGGGCCTAGTATAATGACCTCTGTTTTGCCAGGATTCAGACGGAGATAGTTCGTAGTCATCCAGGTTTTAATTTCTCTGATACAGTCACTGAGTCTGTCTATTTGATTAGTTTGATCAGGTTTCATAGATAAATACAGTTGTGTGTCATCTGCATAGCAATGAAAATTGATATCGTGACTTCTAATTATGTTCCCTAAAGGAAGCATATATAACAGAAATAAAATTGGCCCGAGCACGGACCCTTGAGGAACCCCATAACTGACCTGGGAGCACGGTGAGGACTGTTGGTTAACGTGAACAAATTGGTACCTATTAGATAAATAGGATTTGAACCAGCAGAGGGCTTTTCCTCTGATGCCAACCTCACATTCTAACCTCTGCAGGAGAATATTGTGGTCGATTGTATCAAAAGCTGCACTGAGGTCTAGGAGAACCAGGATTGAGACTAGACCTGCGTCAGCCGCCAATAGCAAGTCATTAGTGACTTTAACTAACGCAGTCTCAGTGCTGTGATAAGCTCTATATCCTGACTGAAATTTCTCAAATAAACTATTGTCCTGTAGGTGGCGGTAAAGCTGTTTAACCACAACTTTTTCCAGGACTTTTGAAATAAAAGGCAGATTTGATATCGGTCTGTAGTTAGCTAGAATATCAGGATCGAGATTAGGTTTTTTCAGCAGTGGTTTGATTACTGCGAATTTAAATGACTGTGGCACATAGCCATTTTCTAGAGAGGTATTTATTATAGTTATGATCGTATTTAAGATAACTGGAAGGATATCTTTGAAAAGCTTAGTTGGAATTGGATCTAGGAGACAGGTTGAGGTTTTAGAAGACATTACAATTGAAGTAATCTCAGCCCCATTTACTAATGAGAAACTATCTAGTATTTCAGGTATTTCAGGTGGAGGCAGTGGCTGGATTCCCTGAGCTTGATCTGAGGAAAGCGCTTCACTGATTTTACCTCTAATGGTTATGATTTTATCATTAAAGAATTTAAGAAAGTCATGGCAGTTTAAAGATTCTGGGATTACTGGTTCCACTACAGTATGACTGGTTGTCAGTCTGGCTACAGTGTTGAATAGAAACCGAGGGTTATTTTTGTTTATTTCTATTAAACGAGAGTAATATAATGTCTTGGCTTTAAAAAGAATTTGTTTATAGCTTAGCAAGCGACATTTCCAGGCCTTCAGAGATTGTTCTGATTTAGATTTACGCCACAGTCTTTCTAATTGCCGAGTTTTTTGTTTGAGAACACGGGTTTCAGAATTAAACCATGGAGCAACGCGCCTGGGTCGATTGGTTTTCAGCTGCAACGGGGCCACTACGTCAAGGGCAGATTTTAGTGAGTGCATAGCACTGTCAACAAACTGATCACTATTATCACCACTGGTCAATAAGCTCATTTCTGTGAATTCACAAGATAATGCAGCAAATGCAGGCTGGATCAATTCTTTGTACCGAGCCACAGATTTTTCAGATAATGTCCGTATCAGCTGAATTTTATCTTTTTGAGCACAGTAGTCTTCAATCAAAACCTGAAAAGTAATTAAAAAATGGTCTGAGAGTATGGGGTTCTGAGGGAGAACATTTAGGTCACTGACTTCTATCCCATATGTTAAGACCAGATCCAGGGTGTGCTTGTGACTATGAGTGGATTCATCAACATTTTGAGTGAAACCGATACTATCTAATACTGCAATAAACGCATTACTCAAACTATCACCAGAATCATCCACATGGATGTTAAAGTCACCTATTATAAGGATCTTGTTATGAGTCAATACTATATTGCTTAAAAACTCTGAGAACTCAGTTAAAAAGTCAGAGTAAGGACCAGGAGGTCGATACACAATAATTAATAGCACAGCTTTTTGATTCTTCCAATTTGGACAAGTAAGCGTTAGTATTAAGCTTTCAAAAGAGTTGAATTTAACATTAGTTTTGGGTTTAAGAAGAAGACTGGAGTGGGAAATCACTGCCACACCTCCACCTCGACCTGTTGATCTAGCTGTTTGGAAATTAACATAGGTTGGAGGGGTACATTCATTGAGCCTCACATAATCATCTTGCTGGAGCCAAGTTTCTGTTAGAGCAAGGAGATCAATGTTATTGTCACCAATAAGGTCATTAACTAACAGAGATTTAGTGGAGATTGCTCTAATGTTTAGTAGACCAAATTTTATGTATTTCCTACTGGAAAAGTTATTTTGTCTTGTACAGATGTTAAGCTTTTTACCCATTGACTGTTTTTTAATGCTTTGAGCACTTTGGACAGACTCAGTCTCTGTTAGCCTAGGTAAACCTCCATGCTTCACGGTAGGCATGGTGTTCTTTGGATGCAATCCAGCATTCTTGCTCCTCCAAAAACAAGAAGTTGTGTTTCTACGAAAAACTTCTTGTTTGGTTTCATTTGTGACCTTCTCCCAGTCCTCTTCTGGATCAGACGGGCCTGAACGTTCACTGGCTTAAGGACACGTCTGGCACTGGTGCAGGTCTTCAATTCAGTTCCTGGTGTCCTTTGACAGCTCTGTGGTCTTGGCCATAGTGGAGTTTAGAGAGTGACTGTTTGAGGTTGTGGACAGGTGTCTTTTATACCGATAATGAGTTCAAACAGGTGCCATTAATACAGGTAACGAGTGGAGGACAGAGGAGCCTCTTAAAGAAGAAGTTACAGCTCTGTGAGAGCCAGAAATCTTGCTTGTTTGTAGGTGACCAAATACTTGTTTTCCACCATAATTTGCAAATAAATTCTTTAAAAATCAGACAATGTGATTTTCTGGATTTTTTTTTTTTTTCATTGTGTCTCTCATAGTTGAGGAATACCTATGATGACAAATTAAAGGCCTCTAATCTTTTTAAGTGGGAGAACTTGCACAATTGGTGGCTGACTAAATACTTTTTTGCCCCACTGCATGTGTTCATAAGACATACATAGATGGAAAATATAGGTTTACAGAAGCAGGAAGATGTAAAGCAACCAAATGTTTCATTAAATGATAAAAAAAATAAATAAATAAAAACATTGAGTGGGAATAGATAAAGTCAGACGTGTTGTGTTGACAAAAAAAAAATTCTAAAAATCTGCATTTTCACCACTTATCTTGTTCCACGTTCTGGAGAAATATCAATAAAAATACATCAGTTTTAATTATTTGAGATGTTTTGTTGTTATTTTTCATTTCCTACCACCAGTCTAATAAATGTGTTTTGTACTTGAGCAGCACATTCTTGTTTCAGTTTTAAATGACCATCCAGTGTGTGTGTGTGTGTGTGTGTGTGTGTGTGTGTGTGTGTGTGTGTGTGTGTGTGTGTGCGTGCGTGTTGTTCACCACACAACAAGACCACCCGCCATTCTGGCGCGGCTCAGTGGGCTTCCTGGACTCTTTTATCCAACTCTACTCACCATTATCTGATGGCTGTGAAATGATTATTTCACATTTCAATGAGTAAATATCTGATTCCTCACATTATTTGTATTTGTCCTGAAGAGAACAGAGAGAACTCTCTTTTTTCCCCCTTCATACAGGTAATAGTTATTCATCATCCATGTCATTTGTAGCTCCATCTCTTCCCACAATCATCAGCTTATTGTATATAAATGTGGGGTAGAGGGAAAAAAAGCTGGGTGATTGATGTACAGTGCAGCCATCAGCTGCCTCCTGGAACACCATAATTGAAATGGTAATTTTTATGATACAGGATGATGACCTGTGTGCAGCCAGTCATCTCGGTCCTTATTGGATAATGAACAGGGGGGGGAAATAGTCCTGTCAAAACTTGCAGACGAAGGAGAGAGCAGAGAGGTGTCTTTGCAAAGACTTGTAAATTTGATTCCCGTGCTTTCTGATTTCGTTAAACTCTCTTCTCTTTCCCTTTCCACACCTGTAAAAACCCAGCTATGATATGCTAATGCCCGGAATAAAACGTATTCCACAGCAGCCAGCAGCTCCTCGCTATTTGCCTTCACGAGGACAACGTGTCCGTATATGTGGGTGGAAATGTGAAACAGTAAATGTCAATGAGAATGCGTTTTCCTTTTTTTTTTTTTTTTAATTCACTTACTTTGCCAGACAAACTCCGATCGCGCTCTGCTCATTGGTTCCCTCTTCCTTTGTGTCCTGATAGGCAAATCCCGTGCTATTTGTACTGTACACCAGACAGGTAGCTTTGTGTTTTTGTCATTCAAATCATTATCTTAATTGCTTTGCATGGCTCTGATGGCTCCGGGGTGAGCAGCTCCTGAACTCAAACAAGCAATTCATAGCCCTCTTTTTTTCTTTTTCAGGGCCTCTCTTTCTGTCTGTCTGGTGTTTTGCCTGTAATAATACAATCAACCATCCTCCCCACAGCACATAACACACACACGCACACGCACACACATACACCTTCAGCGATTACTCAAACTAATTAACAATTTGGCCAGTGAAATAATTACCCTTAGAAAAGCAGAGAGGCGCACTGGGTTAGCCCTGTCCTTATTTTTCTCTGGTAATTGGGACTGGCTTGCCGGGTTAAACCATTTTTCTAGTATTTGATAATCGGATAAAGCGGGACACTGCTCTTTGTCATGAGCACAGGGGCAGTGGATTGACTATTCCCCCGGTGAACCACGTGGGTCAAAACAGCCGAGCGGATGACGCTGTGCTTCACATTGTAGTTTCAATTTAATGAATTTATGTTGCCTTTCATTTCAACAAACGCCTCTGCGATTGTTCATTCTTACATTCTTTTTCTATTTGATTTCTTATTTGTGACTGTATATAAAAGAAGCCATCAAACATGTTGACTGCATTATCCTGTAATTCATTTTATATTGATGCGTTTGGTTGACTTTAACTTTGTAAAAATGAATCCATTTCAATGGATATATTAAAATTAATGAAACGTGTTTTAAAAGAAAAATGACTAGCTTTTGCAATAAAAATTAGATAAAAAAAATAAAACGTCTATAACTGACGACTTGTAAGTCAAGAAAAACAACATCACCAACTACTACGACTCCAAGTAAAAACGGGAAACTTTCCTTACACAGAAAATGCAAGTTTTTCAAAATTGCTCCCAAGGTAGAACATGGACATGGACATAAAGCATATTTTTCTCTGCTTGTGTGGTTTCATCACGAAAACAAACATCGGCACCCACTAGAGGTCCTGCTGACTGGACATGCTAACTACATCTTTTTCGGCATTTCTGCCATTTCTCTGTTAAATGGACATCGTTTTCAAAACACCGCCGTATAAACGCGCAACTTTGCTGATACAGAAAATTCTAAAGCCATTCGTTTCCACTCAAAAACTGTCGTGTAAACAGGGCTGGTCAAGGACAATGTGTGTTAGAGGTAAAACAGCTGAAATCCCTAAAAACATCCAAGAAATCTAAAATAATGAAACAGCTTGAAACAAACTACAAAAACAAATAAAGTAAAAGTTGTTAAAACTGCTGGAACTGCTAGACAAATTCCGTTAAGTAAAAATATCTCTTTTTGTTTACTACCACGAAGATCACTAACAGCAACTATTAACCTACATCTACAGTCACGATCACAGTGTTAAAAAAATCCTAAACTCCTGGATGAAAACATGATTTAGCATCAACGATATGACAAAATCATTCAGCCGCGTTTGGAGCCATTCTGAAAATGATTGCAGATAATTGCTGCTTCATGTTGAGCAACATAAAGCATTTGAATAAGTTGAGTATTAGAGGATCAAAACGGCAATAATTGATTTTTTTTTGAGCCCACCGGGGAGAAACTGAAACAAGCTGCAAACATAACACTGACATACTGCGACCTTTTAAGTGCAAAAGAAAAAAGAAAAGTGAGCAAACAACTGCCCACTTCCACTTCCAGCTGCGCAGCATTAGCATCCATTCTCTGGCTCGACTTCCTTATATTTTCAGCTGCTAAATTTTCCATTATGCTCACCATTATGTGTTTGGCACGCCGTATTAAGTGGGTTTTTAGAGTTTTTGTTGTTTTGGCTTAAAACATCTGTAGTGGCTGGAAACTAGGTTTTTAAGAGCACTGAGAGGAAAGCAAAACAACAGAATGTGAAGAAAACAGACGACTGCATTAATGTTTTATATTGTTGTTTCTGATATTTTGTGTTAGGTGGTTCTCTGTTAGAGGCCATATTCACTGTCTACTGACTCTCACAAGGTAAAACAAACTGACGTGTAATTATATATGTGCATTTCGACAAACCTCCGTAAACTATTTTCATTTCTTTGACCTCAGTAAGGTCTTATGCACTTTCCACATCCATGGACAAGTATACAGATTATTCTGAGGTGACACTGCATCAGATGCACATTCAGGGAACATTGTATTGGACACTGCACAATTAAATTTATCTTTTGCCTGCATTCTCTATATTCTTTTTTTTTTTTTTTTAATTCTGTTCTGACTGATACATTTTATCTATATTCTCTTGTTTTTTATTTTGGGGTAAAATATGTCTAGACTTCAGAAAGACAAGCCAGATGACATTTTGATTCCACAGCATATCTCATATGTGCAGTAAAATTGACAATAAAGCTCACTTTGAGTTTGCTTTACATACCGAACCATATGTATAGTAACCAATCAGATGAAAGGAAGATGAGGAGACCTCTGCTCCTCTGGCCTCCGGCATGCTGCTTTAAGCTGCATTATAGGTGCCCAGTGTCAGTTTATTCCATCTCACAGCAGGCTTCATGCAAATAGGAAGTAATATAATGTAAATAAGCTGAGGATGTGGCAACAGCACGAGCAGCCAAGGCCAGGAAGCCAGACAGGCACTGACTGGAAAAAGGGAGGCAGGACAAAGGAACATGGAGGCCCGAACACAAAGACAAAGCAGGCATGAAAGCCAGGGCCACTGCAGCTCACATTATTTGCACAGTAATTGGTTGTTTTTGTCTCCTTCAAATGCAACCTGTTAAAGAATTGGAAAGGGGGGGGAAAAAATTAAATGGGGACACCTTGACTCTGCAGGCTAAAGAGAAAAGAAGTTGCCCTTAATGCCTCCATTAATTAACGTCATTTCACACCGGAGATGCTAATGTGAGAGCACAGGGAGGGTGTGTAGTGTTCTGGCCTGGCAGTGCAGGAATGTCCCTTCAACGTTTTTCGGGTTTCCCTCTTTGAAAACGGAGACGCTCACGAGGGATTCGGGTGAATTTTCGCTGCTTTGAGCAGTTAGACATTATTTGACATTGGTTAATGTTTATTTTGAGGTAATTGCTTGTGAAGGCAGCGTGGTGGGGATTTCATTAGTCCTCTCACAGCAAACATTTTACCTGGACTCATTAAGCATCAGAGAGACGCTCCTGCCAGCTCTCCCACTGTCAGGACGCCGGGGTTGGCCCCCTCTGAACACCTTGCCAAAGCTGCGAGCTTCTTTTCTCTTGTGCCTGAAACATCTTTTTGTTTTTTTGTTTTTTCCTCCTCTTTTTCGGTAGCAAACATTTGTCTTTTAAACTGAGTATTTAGTCCAGGCAAAGATGTGGCTTTTCCTGCTTTATGCAGTGAAGTCAAGGGTGAAAATTTATTTTACTCTTGAGAGCACAAACGCTAACCCATTAAGAATATCTTTTGGACCTCTTTGATAAAGATCTGAGAGGTTCAAACTGTCTAAAATCCGTTTTCCTACGCCTTTTTCGCCTCAAGGGATGTTCCACTTTAGAATAGGATTCAGCTGTACTTGTGGTCTTGATTTAAGAGGCCTTCAATCAGCCGGTGTTTATGAACATGAACAGCCATGTGAGTATGCTTAAAAACACACAAATAGCTCTGGGGCTACTCTATTTCTCATGAATTATAAATTTGAGCTCTCATAATGTTTCATATTGACTTGGAAATACAAATTTTATAACTGTGATTGAAGTGCTGGGGTGAACAGATGTTTTCGCAAAGCAAACAGCTCCGTGAAATCTCTGGACTTCACAGGATGTTCAGCGCCCTTGTTTGGAGGAAAGTCTGACATGCATTGTCTGAATTGTATTGAAATTTTGAGGACTTTTCTCACATTGTCAAACTAACAACTGGTTGCGGGTGTTTTATTGGTTTAATGGTTGTCCTGATGGAGTCGCAGTCTGTAGGCCGGATTAGAGTCTCTCGTCGGCTGGTTTCGGCCCACGGGCCTCGTGTTTGACACCCCTGCTCTGGGTGGTCTGAGCGGCTGGAGACTGGGAGGGGGAAAGGCAGAAGGGTTTCCGTGGCGCTTCGTTTCAGGCGCCCGCTGCCCTCTGGCGGCTCTCCGAGCAGGCTGTATTCGAGCGACTCCTCGTCTCCTCCTCGGCGAGTCTCTCCATTAATAGCTTAGTGCCGCTCCAGCTCCCTCTGTTATTCCTGCCTGGCTGCATACTGCGCAGAGGATGCTGCATGTTTATCAGACCAGAAATATTGTGCATCTGCGCTTTATGAGAACGAACGCTAAAACAACGTCTCATCGGACTCAAGATGTCATCCTCCATAACTTTATTTATCTTTGATGATCTCTCTGACCTTTTTTCGTCTATCACCCCTTTACAAAGCACCATTTTTTTTCAGGCCAAGTGTAAACAGTTTGCGTTCACTTGTCTTCCTGTCGGTCCAGAGGAAACACTGCAGCACAGAGTTCACTGATTCCTCTGCCGGAGCCTCTAAAAACAACTGTGAGTGTGCATTAATTTGTCTGTTAAAGAGCTGACGCGCACACTGCTGCTTCGAACATCTTGTTCTTTGTGACATGGCTCTTTATGCAGCAAGATGCTGATTGATTACGTGCGTACATAAACAGTTTGAACTTGTACAGTCAGCTTTGTTTAACATCTCAAAGGATTTGGATGAGTAACTGTCATTGGTCCTGCATAATCAGGACACTGTGTCATCTGAATTCAAAGGACCCTCGCGCCCTAATGATCCGTCACTTTTTCTGGGAAGCCAAACTCATGAGAATAGCCAGCCTGCACATCAGCATTAAATTCCTGCATAAACATGGCTGCACGCTGACCCCTGCTTCTCATTAGAAACATTTTTTCCCATCAACTGAAAATGACCACAAAGCTGTTGCTCAGAGCAAGACTTTCTAAAATAAATATCCTAAGCCGAGTAAGTCGAAGATGAAGGAAACCGGACGAAAGCAAAAGAACGAACACAAAAGTGCTATTTTCTGAATGAGATGGGCTGGATAAATAAAGGGCTCTTGTGTCTTGTGTTCTGTTTTTGGCCTTCAAAGTCGCTATAGTAAATAGATTTTTATAAAAACAACTTTCATTTTGTTGTTTTTATATTCCAAATGAAACATTTTATGATTTGTCCAAACAGGAGAAGTTGAGCCGCCCGTGGTCGCTGACATGGGTTGAAATCTGTCGAGAATGTCTCATTGATCAAAGAGACAGTGATGAAAGGTCCAATCTCCTGTAAAGTGGCTAATTTTGGAGAGTTACTGCATCTTTGATTGATGTGTTTATATGCGGGCTTTTAAATCTGACTGAGCTCTGATCTGAAAAGAGACACAGATACAGTGTTTGTGAAGCTGTGCTGCTATTGTTAGCTGGGGAGGTGAGAGCAGTGGGGATGTGGTGTGAGCGTGCCCTCTACTGACACTGCAGAGTACTGCAACCGACACCCTCAGCGCATGAGAGTTAAACAAACTCATCATGAATTATTCAGGACTCGACATGTTGACCAAGCTTTCTACTTCTTTCACCCAATAAGATGACTTTCCATTTAATGACTGTATTCAATTTATATAAAAAAAAGTACATAGAACAACTTTGTACTGTTATCCATGACATATTTAAGTGACTTAGGCAATCAATAGCTGCAGAGTCACTGTATTTCCTTGCTAAAATGCAAGCTTGAAATTGATCTGAACCTAAGATGTAAAAAATAAATAAATAAATAAAAAAGAAGAAGCATAATCTGATTTAAATTTACCGGTACATGACATGAATGATGAAAAGTTGAGAAAACACACCAAGACAGGAAAGACAATGTTGAAATGTTTGCGAATTTCCAAAACCGGTCCTCAAGCGGTTCCAATTCAGCCCCCAAACCAACAAGTGAACAGTAAAAAAATTCCAAGAAAACATGACACGACACTGAATCCTGAGCTGAGATATCAGTGATGCTGCCATGAAAGACATTTACACCGCTGCTGTCTGAATTTATAGAAACAAGCTAAATTTAACAGCTATAGGACTTTTTTTTCAATACAATTCAGTGGATTTTGCACCAGGAGGCTTCATTAAAACTGTTTTTATCAGGTATACTCTGCTCCACTACAAAGAAACACTTTAAATAGAATAACTTTACAGGTTATCATTACACTGTTTTACTGGTCTGGCCCACTCAAGATGAAATTGGGCTGCATGTGGCCGCTGAACTAAAATGTGTTTGAGCCCCTTGATTGAGCTATTTTATAGAGAATATAACGCATGAGTGTTCCCTTCAGGCAGCTCCAGGAACTGCAACACACAGCTGTGTGATTTCACCGCTAATCACACTAATCCACTAATCACACATAACAAATGCTCACTTTTCAATCAGTATATCAATTGATCAAAGAGTAGCCTATATGAGATGAACAGACAGTATCCAATATTTTGTAACTGTATGCTTGTAGAAATAAAATTACTGAGGCATGAGTAAACTTCAAATAACCCCTATTCTCCAGGTGTCAAACTTCATCCCTGGAGGGCCGCAGCCCTGCATGTTTTTTGTCTCCCTGCTTCAACACAGCTGATTGCAATGAGGCTCGTTATCAGGACTCATTGCTGGACTTGGCCATGAATCTTAATGAGCTTCAGGTGTGTTGAAGCAGGGAGACATGGACCACATGCAGGACGTCGGCCCTTCAGGACTGAGTTTGGACACTTCTCAAGGTCATGCGAAGATAAAGCAAATCGTACCTCACTACGGACCAGGGGTGTCAAACATAAGGTCCACGGGCCAAAGTGGCCCACAGGAGGCTCCAATCCGGCCTGCCAAACCACCAAGTAAATGATCAAAAAGTAAAAAAAAAAAAAAACAAAAAAAACATTGGTTTGGAAAAAAAAAAAAAACTGGCAGACACAACACAACACAACACAACACAACACAACACAACACAACACAACACAACACTACACAACACAACACTAAGACCTGAGCTGAGATATCGGTGATGCTGCAATGCAAGAGAGCTGCTGGTGCTCAAAGCCATGGTGAGTTTATAAAGGCATGCATAATGATACAGTTATAGGAGATGTTTTTGGTCATTTCAGTGGATTTTGCGCCACACAACTTCATTAAAAGTGGCTTCATGCTGATATTGTGGTAATTTTCAGTAGAAATGATTTGGTTTTGTGAAAATAAAGACATTTAAGCTCTTCACCACAATTAAAAAAAAAACAAAAAAACAAAACAAAACTTGAAAGTTTAAATTCAAAAATGATTTTGGCACTATTTCACTGGTCCAGTCCACTCAAGAGGAAACTGGGCTCTGTGTGGACCTTGAACTAAAATGTGTTTGACACCCCTAATATAAAAAAAGGCAGGGACATCAAAAATACTTAAAAAAAAATGTTTGATCAAATATTTTTTACAAAGAGGCTTTTTTCCATTTTAAAATTCGTCACAGGAGAACTAATGATTGCGGAGTCCCTGGCTGTCTGCTGCCCCGGGCTGTTTGGCTTACGTTCTCTTTTTGGTGCAGTACACCACCGTTAGATGTGACCTACTGGATTTGGGTTTTTGGCTGCCTGGTTTCCCGTTGATGTCGGGCTTCACCTGCCTCGAGGAACTGCGCTCACCTGAAAAGAAGAGATTAAAAAGTCAGAGCTTCCCCAAAACAAAGAAACGTTGGTGTCTGGTTTAGTTCTTGCATCATGCGTCCCTCACCTTCATAAACCACTGACAAACAATGTTTGTTAATTAGGTCTTCATAAGCAATACTCGGTGTTAGAGCCACAACTCAAACCCATGAACTCCACACTAGGAGAGCAGACTGTGAACCACTTGGGTCATGGTGATCATTCATGCTGGAGGCTGAGGGAGAGGTAGTTCATACCAGAGAGCGATTGGGTGTGTATATGTGAAGGAGGTCTCTGGGGTCTTCCCATACTGCCTTGCTGATGCCTGATCCTGTCAGATTTTAGAAGCTAAGTTTAGTGTTGGGCCTGGTCGGTACCAGGCCGGGAGACCTCAAGGGAACACCGGGAAGCCCGGGTGACTGAAGCGTGAGAGTGAGTGGTGGGTGCTGGTGGTGGTCGGAGGGCCAGTGGTGCAGATTGGCAGCCTCCCAGTCTCCCAGGCAGCTGTGGCTGCAGATGGAGCACCAGTGTACTCACCACTGAGTACGGAATAAATGAATAATGTCATTGTAAAGCGACCTTGAGCTCACTGGAAAAAAACCAATGCATTAAAGTCTGGAGGAGCGAGGTTATGGAGGCTCTTGAACGCCAGCAGTAAAATTCTGAACTGGGAGCCAGTGGAGTTCAAACAGAAGTGGGATTATATGGTTGATGAACAGAATACATGTGATAAAGAGAGCAGCAGCATTTTGGACCAGTTGAAGATCAGATAGAGGGGGAGTTGCAGTAGTCCATGCTGGATGTAACCAGGGCCTGGACTAATGTGGCAGTGCTGCTGGGTGAGAAGGCGGGGCTAAGGCGGTTGATGTAGATGGAAGTAAGCAGATCGGGTGATGTTACTGATGTGGGCTTTAAAGTGTTGTGGAGGATGACGCCCAGGCTCTGAGCCTGAGACGAGGGAGATACAGAGGAGCTGTCAATCGTGATGGAAAAACTCAAAGCTTTGGAGAGGTTGAACTGGGAGCCAATGAGGAGAACATCTGAAGGATCTTAACTGGACAGCTCAGTGTGGCCGAAGAGACCTGATTTGAACTAGTCCAGGGGTGTGTGAGAAAATCCGATGGCTGCCAGTCTATGGAGGAGGATGGAGTGGGAGATGGTGCACAATAAGAAGAATCATTCTGACCTTGTGTTTTCAGATTGCCTTTTCAACCCAGAAGCTCTCCATCTCAGTTCCCTCTGCGTCCAGCAGGGGGGGCACTGACAGCCTGAGCTGGTAGGAAAACCCAATTGAGAAAGGCAGAGTAACAACTTTTTTGGATTTGATGAATGATCATCAACCCAAAGGAATCAGCATGAAAAGAAAAGCCACTTAAAAGATGGCTCATGTGCATGGAGTAAAACATTTTGCTGCAAATGTGTCTTAATATCAAATTTCGTAACTGTTGAAGTGCCTCAGTATAGAATTCCGTGCACTCAATCACAGATAATCAGCAGAAATTTTTGAAAAAATAACCCTAACCTGTCAACAAGGTAAAGAACATCTTCAACGCCACATTCCAGCCTCAGCTGAATACCAAGGAAGTTAGCCAGTGGCTCGTGCAGGGTCAGCTTCTTCAACGCAGAGTCCACAGCACTGATCAGAGAAGCCAAAGCAGCGTCATGGAATCTCTCCATCTGCTGTGGTGTGACGGTGTTATCCAGGAGTCCGTTGAGCTCAGGCCGGCTGGAGAAGACAGATCAGCTTTCTTCCTCTCACAGACATAAGAAATCATGTTAAACAGAAAAGTTGTGTCGTGCAGATCATATCAATATAACACTTTTATGAGGGTGTTTGTGGCCCTGCAGCCCTGCAGGCACGATTCTGCACATTGCTTTCCAATGGATCATCCACAACTGAGACATTTACAGGTGTCAAACAGTGGGTGAAACTTGTGCAAACTCCAAAAAAAGAGCAGAATGCAAAAAACACGCAAAAGAAAAAATGATAAAATAAACATGCAGTGTAAATAAACTACATATACATACATTTACAAAACTTCTCTTACATTTTTCATATCACTTCTTGCTTGTCTTATGTTATGTTTCCTGTGTTGTGGCTCCAAAATCAAGTCATAAGTGCAATAACCATACATTCAAAATCATGCTGTCAATCAACTAAAAAAATCTGAATGGAGTAATTAGTTAACTTGTATTGAACACACAAAATGTCAAATTTAATGCACAAAAATGGTTTATTCTGAATGTTTTAGCTGACGTGGGGCATGTATTTTGACAGTGAACAATCTCACATCGACAGACACTCATAATTGTGGAATTTGAACCATCCAACATTTTCATGTTTTCAGTGCAAAATGAAACTTTAAATAAGAATAAATGCTTAATAATAGAAAAATAAAAATTTCCCCTAGAACTTAAAATTTACCAAAGGATAACTGAATAAATATGCTATTCCAGAGTGCAATCCTTGCCCAACCCTGAGCTCTCCATCAACCCTCATCATCGACCAACAGCTCGTGACATCCATCCTGCACAAAGTCAACCCACACAAAGCCCCTGGCCCTGACAAGCTCAGAGGCAGGGTGCTCAAGGACTGCTCCTCTCAGCTAGGTGGAGTTCTCACCAGGTTGTTCCAGCTTCTCCTGGATTCTAGCAGCGTCCCCGACCAGTGGAAGGAGTTCACAATCATTCCCATCCCCAAAAAAGCACATGCAAAAGACATGAGGGACTACAGACCAGTGGCCCTGACCTCAGTGCTCTGCAAGTGCATGGAGAAAGTGGTGGGAGACCAGCTGTCTGACATGCTGTCTAACAAACTGGACCCACTCCAGTTTGCATACAGAGCGAGACGTGGTGTAGAGGATACAAGCCTCACACTTTTAGACACCGTCACGAAACACTTGGACACTGCACACCCACACACCAGGATTTTATTCATGGACTTCTCCTCTGCTTTTAACACTGTAAACACAAAGATCCTGCTGCACCGCCTGTTAGACCTTCAGGTGCACCCAACGCTGGTTTTATGGATAAAGAACTTTTTACAGCATAGACCACAAAGGGTGCTGGTGAATGGTTTTACATCTAGCAACTTGGTTTTAAAGACAGGGCTCCCTCAGGGTTGTGTTTTACCTCCCATCCTCTTCTCTGCATACACTAATAACATCTCTTACAGCAGTGAAAGAATGACACTTTTCAAATATGCAGACGACATGGCCCTGGTGGCCCACATGACCGGCTCTGCTGCTCTGTCGCAATACCAGCAGGCCGTCGGCAATCTGGTCAAGACGTTCAGTGAGAACTCACTCGAGCTGAACATGACCAAGACCAAAGAACTGTGCTGTGGAGGCAGAAATAAGGAAACAGCATCTCTTTTCCAGCCGCTCAGCATCCAGGGGCAGCTGGTAGAGCAGGTCCAGTCCTTTACCTGTCTATCCTTCACACAGCACACAGACTCCATATGCAAGACAAGCACATCAGCGCCTCTGCCTACTGAGGAATCAAAGGTCTTTTAATATCAGCAAAGACATTTTAACTCTGGTTTACCGTTCACTCATTGAATCCATTCTCACATTCAACATCACATCCTGGTTCAACTTGCTCACCACCAAACACAAAACCAGACTCTCCCGTATCATACATCAGGCCAGCAAAATATGAGGTTCACGACACACCCCGCTGTCTGAACTGTACAACCGCTCTGTGATCAGGGAGGCCACTCTGATCACAGAGGACCCCTCCCATCCCCTTCACCGCTCATTCCAGCTCCTGCCATCAGGCAGAAGGTACAAAGTCCCACTGGCCTGGAAAGAAAACACTTACAAAAAATCTTTCATCCCATCTGCTGTGACCATCCTGAACAACTTTAAATGATACATTGTGCACTTTTAACACTTTTAAACACCTCATTTGTTTTTTATTGTGTAAATGTGTCTTGATGGGAATGTGTTTGTGAGCCTGTCAAAGGAGAATTTCTGTCACCATTGGGGACAGACAAAGTTTTCTATTCTGTTCTATTCTATTCTATTCTATTCTATTCTATTCTATTCTATTCTATTCTATTAATCACTAATCACTCACTCTCTTCAAAAAGGGATTCAGAAAAAGTCACAAGTATAATTGGGAAAAAAAACCCACAAGAAATGGATGGCAAAAATTATAGAACGACTTTAAAAACCTGAAATGTCTAGAATTTCTGGAAAAAAAAATCAAATACAGTTGGTAAAAACATGTCAAACTACTTACAAAGAGGTAAAATGGTTAAAACTGCTAAAAAGTAAAAATTATGAGCAAATAAAAGCTTGAAAAGAGGAGCAAAACTGTTAAAATCAGGTACAAAATAAGTTAAAGGTAATAAAATGTTCACGATTCTGAACTATAATTAAAACTTCATAAAAGCATCATAAGATATAGTGTTTGTATGTGCATCAAAACTATATATGAAACTTCATAAACTGTATTAGCCTCATTTTAAAGGTTAGATTTGCCGCTCCAGACTGGCTGACTTGGTGGAAAGTTAAAAAATGGCTGTTTTGGTTATAAAGGTTGCAGACTCCTGACCTATACAATAGTTTCTGCCTGATTTTCTCAGAGACAGACCCTTAAAACATTTTCTTCTTTATTTCAATAAGTGCAGGAGGTTTCAAAAATAATCTAGGTGAAAGGTCAGTAGTGGTGGCGGAGGCTCTTGATGACATCATCTTTCTTTCTTGATGAATGATGATGTCATCCGTCACCAGGATCTCTTGTGCTCTTGTGGGGCACAGCTACAAACACTTCTGCTTTTACTTCAGTCCGTGAAGACGTGAGAGAGAGAGACAGCGAAAGAGCAGTCAGAGCAAGCACAGAAGCCTGATAGACACACACGTTCAGCAGGAGAGAGAGAAAATGAGTGTGTTTGAAGAAGCGAGACAGTGTCCACATTGGGATCCTCAAAGTCAAATCCAGGATCTGCGGGAGCAGATGGATACCTTTAACTCGGCATTTAAAGACATGGTATTGAACCAGTCAAAAATATCAGTCTTGGCTGAGCACATTCTGAAGAAATGCAGTGAGTTAGAAACTCAGGTGGATTCACATAGGACACAATGTGTGCATTCACAGGAGGGACTGAAATTTGGTGATGATATCCATGATGCCAAATCTGAGTTAAAGGAGGAAAGACTTTCTCAAGATAAAGTCCAAGAGGTTCAATATAGAAAGGACAAAGTAAAGTCACGCTTTAAAAGGAAAATATTGAAGCTCCGAGAAGAGAGAGAAAGGCCATGAATGAGCAAAACGCTGTTCTTAAAGCTGAGGTGGCCCAGCTGAGACAAGAAGTAAAGAATTCCGAACAACGTTATCAGAGTTCTCAGGATGAACTGCAAAAGTGGCAGTCCAGAAGGGATGGAGCTAAATCCCGATTTAAAAGGAAAATATTGAAAGCACAAGAACAGAGAGAGGCCATGAATGAGCAGAACACCGTTCTTCATGCTGAGGTGGCCCAGCTGAGAGAAAAGGTCCAGAAGACAGAAGGAGAACACAAAAGCCTGAAGCAAGCTCAAGAGAAGGAAAAAGCCCAAAAAGAGGATTTTAAAAGACTTTATAAAAGTTCACTGGATCAACTCCAAATGTGGCAGTCTGGAAGGAATGAAACAAAACCACAAATTATAAGGAAAATATTGAAGCCACAACAAGAGAAAGAGGCCCTGAATGAGCAAAACGCTGTTCTTAAAGCTGAGGTGGCCCAGCTGAGAGAAGAGGTCCAGAAGACACAGAGAGAAAATGAAAGTCTCCGGAAAGATCAAGAGAAGGAAAAGGCCCAGTAAGAAGATTTCAAAAGACTTTTAGGCAGTTCTCTGGAGGAACTCCAAATGTGGCGTTCCAGAAGGGACGAAACACAATCGAAAATACTGAAACTACGACAGGAGAAGGAGGCCTTGAATGAGAATTTCAGAAGAGTTCTTCAAAGTTTTTGGGACGAACTCCAAACGAAGCAGTACAGATGGGATCAGAATGAATTACAGTATCAACAAAAAATATATCAGCTGGAGTTACCAGAAAGAAGAGCTGAAAGAGGAGTGTGAGGAGGAACAGGAGGAGGAGGAGCAGAAGGAGGGAAGGTCAGTAGCCATGTCTCCCTAATGTAAGTGAAGAAAGTGGGAGTGTGTGTGTGTGCTTGCGTGCAATTTTGGTAAAGCTGTGGCTGTGTTTTTAGTTTAGTTTAGTTTAGTTTGGTTTTGGTTTTTATTTTAATATATATTCACTTTTGGTTTTAATATTGTAATATTGTAACGCACTTTGTATTTTTTTGTGATATGAAAAGCGTGTTATAAATAAAGATTGATTTGATTTGATTGTTTTAGAAGTAAAGACCCTTGAAGAAAAAGAACACAAGTCCAGCTTCCCAAAAATGGGGCCATGGAAAAGCAGAAAGGGTTTGCTGCACAACTGAGCACAAAACCGGGCGAAACATTTTTCAAGAAGCCACAGGATGATGCTCAGGAGAAAACGTTGAAAGACGGTCCTTACAGCACAGCTGGTGCTGTACAGGGAGAGTCACAAGCCCCTGAGAGGGGATAGAATAAAGACAGAATTTGAAATTCACATAGAAAATAGAAACACTAATTAAAAAAAAAACAAAAACGAAAAAAAAACAAATGGCTGTTTTTAAGGTGGTCCTAAGCCTCTTCCTTTTTTTTCTGCTGCACTTCCACTCCTGGACAGGTGGTGGCAGCAGACTCCACGGCTCAGACAGAGTCGCCGCTCTCAGCCAACAGAAGGAAGCCTGTCAATATTTACAGCGATCAGCATTACAGAAGCGGAGGACATGTGTGCTGGTGGAAGGTCAGTGCAGCTCCGATTTTCTTGATTTTCTCCTTAACACAGTGAAGTCTTTCAGTTTCGGAGAGACTGCAGCTTATAAAGAATGAAAGCCTTTCGCGACCTTGCCGCTTGAACGAGTGGATGGCATCCGCGAACCTGTCGAGCATCATATGACCTCCCAACACTCCGAAACTGCAGTTTGACTGAAGAAAAAGATCGATCCTCAGCTTGGATGTTACACATGTGCATCTTCGTTAACCATTAAAACTGCTGCCGTGTCTTAGTTATCCTGTGCAGCCTGTGTTCATGTTGTATGCAGCTTGTTAAAACCAGAACTGTCAGAAATAGACATCAAGACAGCTGCAGATGTTTGTGTGAAATCTGTATTGAGTACAAAGACAGTATAAAGTACAACATTTTTATTTAACTTCACTGTTTTCAGCTCCAGCAGCCTTCATCCTAAGATTGTTGCTGAGATCTGAGGCTGCTTCTTCATCATGGAGGTTTTAAGTTTCCTCAGTCCTGAGGTCAGTGGATTTTCTGTGACTCTGAGCCTCTTCCTCATTTTTCTCGGGCTCCTTTACTGGTGAGTAAAAATCAGTTCGTCTATATGTGTTTTGCTGTCCCAGAAAAAGCCAGTTATAGTCTGCTTTGTGGCAAAATACACTCTTGAACGAAAGAGATTAACATCCAGTGTTGTTTCCTTTCTTCTTAGGTATTCTGTGTACCCCTTTTCAATCCTGTCTCGATGTGGCATCAAACATCCAAAGCCAATACCTTTCTATGGGAACTTATTCATGTTTCGAAACGTAAGATACTCTGCTGTACCATGCTACTTGTACTACTTGAGTTGTTTCAGTACAATCCCAATATTACTTTAATCTTCATTGTTTGAGAAGTGATGTTGTTTGGTTTTTCAGGGTTTTTACAAACCTCTCAATGAGCTGATAAAGACACACGGCAGAGTCTGTGGGTAAGAGGAAACCACTCCAGCATTTGAAAGTCGTCGTCAGTCCAGTCATCCACTCATGTGACACACGTGGTGTATCCAGGTATTATTTAGCCCGGAGGCCGGTGGTGGTGGTTGCAGACCCTGACATGCTCAGACAAATCATGGTCCGGGACTTCAGCAGCTTCCCAAACAGAATGGTGAGAAGACGGCCGAAGCCCGTGGCGCGCAGCGTGAGCCTGACTCGATACAGATGATGTGTGTTCCTGGCTTTCTTTGCAGACTGTGCGGTTTGCCACCAAGCCCATGTCTGACTGTCTACTCATGTTGAAGAACGAACATTGGAAGAGAGTGCGCAGCATCCTCACCCCGACCTTCAGCTCGGCGAAGATGAAAGAGGTGAGTTTATAATTCTTTTGCAGTGATGCAAACACAGCTGTTACCAGGAGCAGGAGCAAAAAAAACAACAGAATATTTTTAGATTTGCTGGTGAATTGATCTTAAAGTGTGATCTGATTTTCATGAGATGTAAGCATACAAAAAATAAGTTGTTTCATCTAAAACCACACAAACACTTCACTCCTGTAAGTCGGCATGTGGGTTCATGCCTTCAGCAGCAGATATTTGGAATTAGCAAACTCGTCAATGAAATAAAACTTTTGCAAAGTTTATATCTTCTTTATAGAAAGCTTTGTAACCATACCAAGTAAAAACAAAATGCTCCAAAGTCTCTCTCATGGTTGGCACAGTGCTGTGTCTGCCTTCTTGTTTGTGGAAATCTTCCGTTTGTGTTTGGTTGCAGATGGTTCCTCTTATCAACACAGCTGCCGATGCCTTGATGAGGAACTTGAATGCCCGCGCTGAATCAGGAGAGGCCTTTGATATCCACAAGTAATCCCTCTCTCAGTGAGCAGAGTTTGAGCTTCATCTGTTTCTGGGATCTCGGTTTCAGTTTTTCGTGATATTTCTCTTCCCAGGTGTTTCGGTTGCTTCACTATGGATGTCATCGCCAGCGTGGCGTTCGCCACTCAGGTGGACTCACAGAACAATCCGGATGACCCATTCGTTCACCACGCACAGATGTTCTTCAACTTTTCTTTCTTCAGACCCATCTTCTTGATTCTCAGTGCGTTAAAAGTATTTTCTTGCATTTGACAGATTTTCACAACACATTCATCAAAACCTGATTATCTTCCTCAATGATATCTTCGTGGGAAATGTTCCGTTTTTCATTGTTTAACACAACTGCATCAGTGTTTCATGGGTGTGTTCTGCCTTTGTCTGAAACGGGTCTTTCAGGTTGAAACTACATCATCAGATTTGTCTGCTTGTGTGTCCAGTTGCATTTCCTTCCATCTTGGCTCCGTTCGCAAGATTCTTGCCCAACAAAAAGCGAGATGAAATGAATCAGTTCTTCATTAACAGCATTCAGAGGATCATCCGGCAGAGGGAGGAACAGCCTCCTGAGCAGGTCAGTCTCTCCTTCAGGGAACCATCTCCTGTGTTCAGTAGCCTTAAATGGAGTCTCGTGAGTTTTCTGTCTCTGATTATTAGAGGTCGTTTCATGTGGAATAGGTTTTTCTCTTGTGATGACATTTCTGATATTCATTTTTTTCCCCATAGAGGCGTCGAGACTTCCTTCAGTTGATGTTAGATGCTCGAACCAGCAGAGAGAGTGTGTCTGTGGAGCACTTTGACACAGCCAACCACGCTGAGAGCGATCAGAGGAACCAGCAGACGCACACACCCTGCGACCAGGAGGCCGGCCAGCCTCACTCACAGGAGCCACCCGCCAGGCGTTCGCAGAAGAAGATGATGACCGAGGACGAGATTATCGGTCAAGCTTTTGTCTTCCTTCTGGCGGGCTATGAAACCAGCAGCAACACGTTAGCGTTCACCTGCTACCTCCTGGCCTTACATCCCGAATGCCAAAGAAAAGTACATCAGGAGGTGGATGATTTCTTCACAAGACATGTGAGTGGGTTACATTCTGATGGCTTTGTTTGTGACATTAGATGACATGTTTTTATTGTGCTTCCTGTTTTAGAGCTCGCCAGATTACTCAAATGTCCAGGAGCTGAAGTATTTGGACATGGTTGTAAGTGAAGCATTACGCCTCTACTCTCCTGCATTCAGGTAAATGAAGGTCACTCTGGACGCTCAGCAAGTCCATCAAACACAGAGAGGCCAACAACCTCACACACTCACATTAACACTTCGGGGCTATCAGTCACAAACTAACCTCACGAGCAGAACATGCAAAGTCATGGAGTTTGAACCCATTTCTTCTGGCTAATCACTGTTTGTGTGTAGTTATTTGTGCTTTTTGTATTTGCGCTGTGATTTGTGCATTCACAATGTGTGTGTAACCTGTGGAAATGGATTTGAGCATGTTTTGTGAAGCATGAAGGTGAATGTCTCAGTCTTCACCTATCACCTTCACCTTTATACAAATACATGTAGCCATAAACCAAAGGACAGAGTAAAGTTCCAAATGCTGGATCAATACTTGCAAACAGTTCACGACACAACTTTAACACCCAGTTGAACACTGACTTGTTCACAGTTGGATGTGGGTCAGGTGCATGTTGTTAGTGTGGCGAACAGGCTTCTCTCGCTGCAAACATTTCATTTCTTTTTGTGTGGATTTGTTCTCCCTGTGCATGTGAGGGTTTCTCCGTCTTCTCAGGTTTCTTTTCAGTCCAAAAACATGAATTTGTGGTTCATGAGGTTCTCAGAAATCTGGACAGGATAAGCACATGTCCTCTGTAGTAAAATCCTGACAGGATCTGCTTTCATGTGGGACTTCCAACTACATGTTTTATGGCTTTGAAGATGTAAATAGTATTTAATAAAAAAATCTATCTATGTTATAGCAATGTATGTGAACTTCAATGCTTCTTTGCGCTGAGACATAGATTTAAAGTTGTAGTTCTTTATATATTATAAATAGAAATATTTAGTTGAAAGAGGCTTTTACAAATTTTCACAGTAAACTTCTTTGCTTCCGTCTGAACCAGATATGCACGGGACATTGACCAGGACTGCATCGTGAACGGCCAGTTTCTCCCTAAAGGAGCGACCCTGGAGATCCCTGCAGCTTTTCTCCATCATGACCCGGAGCACTGGCCCGAGCCCGACAAGTTCATCCCTGAAAGGTATTTCAATTCTGTCCGTATGGGACACACAGGATGACACGTGGAGTACGCAGAGACAGATCAGAAAATATTACCCAGGATTTAATTCGATGAGTGTTTCTAATGCTTCCAAAAATCTTAACTTTTTTTTTTTTTTTTCTCTCCACAGGTTTACACCCGAGGCTAAAGCTAGTCGACATCCTTTCGTATACTTGCCCTTTGGCGCCGGGCCTCGCAACTGTGTGGGAATGAGACTTGCACAGCTGGAAATCCGAATTGCTCTGATGCATCTGTTCCACAGGTTCAGCGTCGTCGCCTGCTCCGAGACCAAGGTTTGTTTTCCTGCTACTGCTTTAGAAAGCTGTGCCTCCCTCCTCATGGAGAGGGAATTGATTTTAATTTAAACTAAACAGTTTAAAATACTCGTCTAATATTAGATATTGTAATGTTTTGAGATGCTGTTTTATTATTTGAGAGAGAGTTTTCAAAAATGAAAAAAAAACTTGAAATTGTGTTTTGATCACAAATATTTGGAAGTGAACTAAATAGATGCTGTAGAAACTTTTAGTATTCATTGGTTTGGGGGAAATTATGCAGATAATATTGAGATTCAAACAGTCTACAGCTATTAAGGTGCATTTAAATTGATTGATTTCTTGAATTTGTAATTAAAAATATCTGTCAACTTAAAAGTTGACAGAAGTCCTGTAATGTGAATTTTTGTGTTGCCAGTTATGACCACAAGTAATTCATACGAATGCACTGTCTATATTCTAAATCAAAATTGAGGAGCACATCTTTTCTTTTTTTCAGGTTCCCCTGGAACTAAAGTCAACAAACACTCTCGGACCTAAAAACGGGATATTTGTGAAAATTGAAAAGAGAAACGTGGCGGAGGACCAACTGACCTCCCCACCTGGAAGCTCACCATGATAGACGGTGATAGGAAACATGTTGACCCATCCAGCAGTCTGTAACGGTGCCTGTGGTTGAAGAGTGTTCTCTGATTTTCTTTTTTTTTTTTCTTGATTCAAAAGAAAATGTTTCCTTGGTTATTAAAGCCCTCGACACAACGAGGAAAATGTTGCTGCTTTGGTCAGTGACGAGCGTCGGAGGGTAGCGGGATGTGCTCTTCAGATTTTTAATGAAGATGTAACAAGCATGCTTTATCAAGCAGGGTGTCAAACATACGGTCCGTGGGCCAAAAGCAGCCTGGAAACAGACTCCAATCTGGCCTGTCAAACCACCAACTGAATTTTTTATCATCACTATCGACTTTATGTTGAGATTGGAGTCATTTTTGGTCGCAATTATTTGGTTTTTTTGTATACAATTCTCATGATGTCTACTCTGCACCACAAGGAAAGGCTTAATTTTAAAAGGTTAGTATGGCAATAGTTTACCAATCAAAATCATTTGAGAACAAATTGTGCAGTACGTCCGCGGCCCCTGAACTGAGATGTGTTTGACACTCCTGGCTTGGACTGTTCTGGAACAGCAGGCAGTGCATTCCAGTTGTCTGCAGGTTATTCCTTCACCGTCACTCAGTGCGGCTATTTAACTTAACGCCATTGTGTTCCACACCTTCAGCATCACATGATTCCCTGGAAACATGTTTAACAGTCATTCCAGGTTTCCAGTGCAGACCTGGAGCAGAATCAGTTCTCATTTACAGTTTAACCAGATCCTGCATCTCCGTGGTGGATCTACTGAGAAATGTTACTAGATATCTTTATCTTTAACTTAAATGCTGCTATCTTAACTTAGGAGGAAGAGTTTAAGTTCTCAAAGGGATTATCTTTTTTTGTTCTTGGAGAAATTTGTACATTTTCTGAGCACTGATGTTTTTTTTCCTCTGGTTACTTTTTTTTTTTATTAGAGTCTAAAAAAACATTTAATTACCCCTATGAAAGAACTCCAGGGTTTTAAAAGGGGCATTTTTGCATATATTTTTGCATATTTGAATCAGTTTTTGCTTTGGAGTGATTGAGAAAATGGAACTCTGACTTGAATGTATCTTTACTGATTAATAATTCTTATTTCTGTATGAAATATAAACTAATTCCATTTTTGAAGAAAGAGTTGGATTAATCGTCAACTGAAATTCTTCTGTATTATTTCCATGAGAGAAATAAAGCTGGTAAAATGAAAGGAGATTTCCATGGAGTTTTTTGTTCTGGGTCTGCAGTCTGTCTGCTGTTCATTTATCTGTGACAAATATAGTTTCTCACATGAAATTCTCCTTTTCCTGTAACACAGTATCAAACTTGAAAGACTAATCCTGAGATGAGAGTGAAAAATGCCAGTTTCCCTTTTTGGAGACGCTCCCTCCACTACTTTAACTTTTGGGTTAAAAAAAACTCAAAAAAGCTCATATTCATCTAATTCATCTGATCTAATCTCTCGTCATCTAATCGGGCAAAACCACAATCAAGGATAAAATACAGTAACTCAGTTGCAATTTGGAATATTTGTCGATATAGCTTTATTTTGTGACACATTTATTCCATATCTGAACATGTGATCTCTTCTCATGCCTCACATTCAACAGTTTATTCTGATTCCATCTCACTGGGTCGTTCAGTTTGTCACACTCTAAATCTCTAGAAAAATATTTGAAAACCGGATCAAAATACACATTTTATTCAAATGATCTCTACCTGTCAACTTCTAAGATGTGAATATATCTGTAGTGATGATTCAATGCTGTAACAATGCTGGTCTCCCTGCTCTGATTCGAAATGAAGAGCAATCTGAAAGGATTTTTCTTCATTGATTACTCCTCAAACTACCAACTAGTCCACGAGTTGCCCACATGAGAACCGAGGAGAACGGGTTTTTCTTTTAAGAGTACTTGATGAGATATTCTGGATAAATCTGCTGTTTTTCGAAGATGATATAAATGCTGGGGTCGCTGACGGAGTCCACGCAGATGTCGTAGAGATCTCTGCTGCCCCCTTTAGGCGGCGGCCGGACGTAGCTGCTGCTCCCCTTGGTGTTGGCCCCCACCAGCACCAAGGCGACAAACATGGTCCTGTTCAGGCCCGACGCCGTGGCAAATCTGTTCGAGTAGGATGAGTCTCTGGCAAAGTAGCTCCCTGAAAAATAAAATGTTTTTTATTTATTTACTGTGCTACCAATTGAACATCTTGATTTAAATCGATTTAATTAAAAAAAAAAAATCGACTTCTCAGGGCCGCCAGGGTTTACTTGCGCCCCCCCCCCCCCCCCCCCCCCCCCACCACCACCACCAGGCTAAGCGTCGGCGTTTTTTATTTATTTATTAATTTTTTGTAATTATGTTTTTTTATGAGCCAAAACAGCGATACCAAAGATGGTCTCTAGAGCTTTTAATGGCATCTGGTGATAGTAAGTAAGTAAGTAAGCTTTATTTGTATAGCACTTTTCCCAGACCAGGGTCACAAAGTGCTTCACATAAAAATAATATGTACATAATAGAAAATACAAAAAACAATCACTAAAATAACAAACATGCAAGGTAAAACAGTACCATGCAGGCCAGAAAACAAATAGATATACAAGATAAAAAACAGTACCATACAGGCTAAAAGGCTTGTTCAAAGAAAAAGGTCTTTAGCTGCTTTTTAAAAGAATCAACATTGTCCAGAGACCTGAGCGAGCAGGGAAGCTCATTCCAAAGACGCGGTGCCACTGCCTTAAATGATCTATCCCCTCGAGTTTTGAAACATGTGCGGGGAACCATTAACAAGTTTTGGTTGGAGGACCTCAAGCAGCGAGTGGAAACATAGGGCTGGATCAGGCCCCTGATGTAGTCCGGTGCCTGCCCGTGTAGAGCCCGAAACGTCAAAACCAAGATTTTAAAATTTATCCTGAATGAAACAGGGAGCCAGTGCAGGTCCTTGAGAATAGGACTTATATGGGCTCTCCTACGAGTGCGGGTCAGGAGCCGTGCAGCGGAATTCTGGACAACTTGAAGGCGCGCCAGTTCTTTTTTGTTGAGACAGGTGAACAGGCTGTTACAATAGTCGAGGCGAGATGAGACAAATGCATGTATAATCAACTCCAACTCTTTGAAGGACACCATTTTGCGAAGTTTAGCTATATTCCGAATTTGGAAAAAGCAGTTTTTCACAAGCTGATTGGTGTGGTGTTCCAAGGACATTCCTTCGTCAAAAATAACACCCAGATTTCTTAGGCTGCCTTTAACTGAACAGTTCAGGTCACCAAGATGGTGTTTTATGGCAGACATGGCGCTGTCTGGGGCAACAATCAGAGTCTCCGTTTTGTCTGAATTCAGCTGCAGACTGTTTTCACTGAGCCACTCTTTAATTTTGGCCAGACATCTCATCAGCGACTTAAGTTTTTCTGGCTCAGATGACTTAAAGGAGCAGTACAGCTGCAGGTCATCGGCGTACAGGTGGTAGGACATGTCACTGAACTGCTGAATCAGCTTGCCAAGAGGGAGGATATACAGCAAGAACAAAATAGGTCCAAGAACAGATCCCTGTGGCACCCCCCACAGAAGCTCCACAGGATCAGACATCACATTGTCAACGGAAACACTGAAAGTTCTACCAAACAGGTATGAGCTAAACCAGTCCAAAACAGGACCTGACAACCCAACCCAGTCCCTCAGTCTGTTGATCAGGATGCCATGGTCGACTGTGTCAAAGGCAGATGATAGGTCTAGTAAAACCAGTACAGTGCATTTGCCAGAGTCCGCAGCCATCATAATGTCACTAGACACTTTCAACAGGGCCGTCTCGGTTGAGTGAGACTCACGAAAACCAGATTGAAATATGTCGTGTATGTTGTGTGTCTTCAGAAAGGAAGCAAGTTGGACACAGACCACCTTCTCCAGGACTTTAGCCAGAAATGGGGTTTTTGATATTGGCCTGAAGCTCTTAACATCTGTAGGGTCCAAGCGTGCTTTCTTTAAATGTGGCTCCACAATGGCATGTTTGAAAGAACGTGGAAACACGCCAGCTGACAGTGACATGTTGAACATTTCTACAATACAATCCCCGATCAGATCAAACACGTTCAGGAGGAGTCTAACAGGGAGAACATCAAGACTACTAGAGGATGGTTTCATTTTGTGAATGACAGATAAAATGTCCTCTTGCGTGACGGGCTTGAAAGATGCCCAGCGTTGAGGGGGGGGTCCCAGATGCTGAGGTCCTTGGCATGGGGCCAATGACAAAGGCAAACCATCTTTTATAGCTCTGACCTTCTCAATAAAAAAGTTCAAGAACTCATCACTTCTGATATTACAATGAGCCAAGGTGGCAGGGACAACAGGTGATACAATAGAACTGATCGTATCAAAAAGCACCTTGGGATTCTTTTTGTTGGAGGAAATCAGCTGATGAAAATAGGTCGCCCGAGCCTCCTCTAACTTCTTATTTAAGGAAGCTATGAGGTCCCTTAAATGAAGCCTGTGGACCTCCAGTTTCGTAGATTTCCACAAACGTTCAGTTTGGCGACATGTTCTCCTTAGACTCAAAATTGCATCATTGATCCAGGGACAGGACTGTTTGCGGCACATAATATTAGTTTTAAGTGGTGCTATTTGATCCAGAATAGACCCACAGTGACTGTTAAAACAGTGCATAAAATCATCAATATCAGTGCAGTCATTAAAGAGAGAAGGGTCAAACCTATCACAGAAATGCGTGGCTGTTGCCTCTGTGATAATCCTCCTCTCTGACTGAGATGGAACACGCCTGGACTCAGGTGGGGCACTTAGTTCAAAGAAGACACAGTGATGGTCACTCAAATGCACATCTTCTACACAGACATTGTCAATATGCAGACCCAAAGAAAAAACAAGGTCCAGAGTGTGATGTTTGGTGTGGGTGGGGCCTGACACATGCTGTTTAAAGTTAAAAGCCTCAGTCATGGATAAAAGTTCAGTTGCTGGGCTGCATGTGTTATCATCAATATGTAAGTTGAAATCACCCATAAGCACAACTCTTTCCAGGCGGATTATTGATGATAAAAAGTCAGAGAAATCCCTTAAAAAGCCCCCAGCAGGGCCCGGAGGGCGATAGATTAAAATACAATAAAACATGTCTGAAGTGCCAACTTTGATCATAAGTGCTTCAAAGGATGAGAAGTGCTCAGTGTTTATAAGACCACAGGTGTACCTGTCCCGGTACACCACGGCCAGACCTCCTCCACGGCGGCAGGGGCGGGGCCTCCCAAGAGTCAGACAGCCCTCAGGACACAGTTCATTTAAATGAATGAACTCATCCTCCTTCTGCCACGTTTCTGTAAGGAAAAAGAATTGGAGTTTTTCCCTGATGAAAAGCTCATTAAGGGAGAAGGCTTTGTTTGCTATCGAGCGTGAATTAAATAATCCGATCTTGCACGATGAGAGGGATGGCGAGTCCGTGCGGCTCGCTGTGCGCAGCGGGATAGGCTGCAGGCATCTCCCACGGTCACGTGACGACCAGCTGGACCGGCGGCAGGACCCACGCTGCTCCGGGGATGTAAACACTGGGAATCGGCGAAAAACCGGCGACCACATAGCGCATTCAGCGGGGATCCAGCGCTGCGGAAAAGGAGCACGGCCATGCAGAGAGGCTGCGAGAGGCGGAAGGACGTCGGCGGCGTCGGTCGTGTCCTGCAGAAGAGGAATCGGGCGCAGCCACCTGTAGCCTCGGTGAAGTCCTCCACGAGCAGCGTGCTTCATTACACGCTTAACCCGGACCTGGACACCGGCTCGGCAGCCTCTTTTCCTCCTCTTACGGTCACGCGGACGGCGACGAAGAGGCAACAGGTAATCCTGCGTGGTGGGAGGGCAAACAAACGGTGGAGGGAATGCCTGCTTGTAGCCGTCCCAGTCACTAAAGAGGCATTCCATAGACTCCTTAACTCTAAGGAGGGAGCTGCGATCATAAGTCCTCACAGCACAGACACAATCGCTGTCCGTCAACGTCGTTATGACAGCGAAAACGACCATAAACAACCCAGGGAGTCGGCACAGGAGCAGGTGAGCAGCCCAAACAGACGCAGGCGCCATCTTGCTTGTGACGTGTACCTGTGATACCAGTGGTGGGCCGTCAGGGCCTGCAAAGCCTTCTCTGCTGGCCTAAAAATTATCTGAATTACAGACTGATGTAAATTATATTTTGTCCATAAATAATTAATAAATGATTCCAAACGGTATGTTCCAGTTCCTTTCATAGTTTTCCGTGGTTGCGCTGCTTCCAGACATGTTTTTTTCATATTAAATCATTTAACCAATCAGATTTCAGGCATCATCTGTTGCCAGGGTCAAAGAAATCTGCCCGAGGCCTTCGCTATCCGCTCCTGATGGCGCAGTGAAGTAAAGTGAAGCGTCAATCAGACAGTTGCTTCAACCAATCAACAGTTGCTTCAACCAATCAGATTTCGAGTTGGCGACTCAGCGCCTTCCAGCTTCTAACAACAGCATATCCAGGCCCTCTGATTTACATTCACCAAGAGATACAGTAGGTGGCAGTATGCACCTAAGTTGTTGGTCGCCTACAGCAATTATTCCAAAGAAGAAGAAGAAGAAGACCTGAAGAGAAATAAAACTTACGCCAGAAATACCACAGGGCAAGCTTGACTTTCAGCCCTGGCTTCATGGAACTGAAACGCACGGATAATCTATATGACAGAGCAGTTGAACTCTTTTTGAGGAAGGAAAGGAGGATGAATTTTGTTTACATATAATCGGGATTTTGGTGAGTAAAATGTTCCTCTTTTCCTAAATAATATTGCTGTTTTATTAAGTTGTTAATGCTTATTGTATGTGCACAGATGTAGTAGGAGAATTGTGCACTTCAGCAAAGGCATTTATTCTGGCTGCACAAGTATCTATCTGCTGTGCAACAACTCTTTACATGCATATCTGCATAAAAAGTTTTTTTTATAGACATAAAATAGTCATTGAGAGGTGGATTGGTTCAGGCGGATCTGTTCTGAAGGCCTTAATGTGAAATGCATGGTCTGCCACTGTGTGATACGGTTGCAATGGCGACACCTTATGGACCCTCTTTTCGTCTGATTTTGTGTGCAGTCATTGCAACAAGTGTGTTTAACTTTCCATGAAGAATGGACATTCTTTCCTCCGGCGTTGTGTGCAGCCATTGAGGTGCGTTTTGCTGTTAGCAGGTATGTTTGCACTTATTATTTTATTGTTATTGTATTTTTCTGTGATTGTTCTTGTAAATAATGTATCTTTTGATTGTGTTTTTCATAGTTTTATAGTTTGTATAGTTTATAGTGACAAATTATAAACGTCAGCTGTGTGGAAAACTATGGCGTGATCATTGTAACCGGAGGGAGAAATAGTCAAACTCAGTGCCTTGGATAAAGTCAAACTCAACTGCCTGGGATGAAGTCGACCTCAGCTGTGTGGGATGAAGAAGTGGAAGTCTGACCGGCATTCTGTTCGCACGTGCTCAACGAAGGGGGACCTGCGACAGCTCAAGAAGGGAATTCAGATAAGCCGGGACACATCAGTTCACCCGTTTTTCTTTCATTAGAGTCCATAAGGCAGACACTTAAGTTTGTGTTCTGAAAGGGACATGAGGGAGCGGATAACAACAAGGAACTGTGTGTAGCGTACATTATTGTTTTACACAAGAACAGACACAAGGGGAATTGTTGATGTTTGTTGATTTTATTATGCATTTATAGTAATATTGCTTGAAAGAAGATAATCTGTTTCATTATTTTGAAGACTAAGATAAATGTGTCAACATTTCAGTTTATGTATTTAGTAGTTTAAAGGGCCGGTACACCCCCCTTATTGTTTGTTTATTATTCAAATTATTTGAAGGTTATTGTTGATAACAAGCTATCCAACTGTGAGAATAAGCATAAATGGTGCTTTATTTTGGATTTAAGATATTTTTTTCAAGATCTAAAAGGAAAGTGAAGCCAAGTAAGCTATTTATGTGGAAATAATAGCACTCCACTACTTTCTAATCAAGTTCATGATAACTGAAGTGGTTAAAAATGTCACAAGGAAATCAAACTGAGCAGATAGTTGACACAGAACAACATGTATCAGAAACGGATCTCATGGATCAGACAAAGCATTTCACTGAGCAGCCGAAAGATCTACCACACAGAAGTGAAAGAGAGCATACGCTTACAGAGAAAGGAAAAGAACTCCAGTTGAACAAACTAAAAGGGCTTCTACGTCGCTTTGAAAGCAGTTATGATCGCTGGAAGGCTTTAACTAAGGTGGCTAAAAAACCAGTGATCAGACAGGATCCTAATGATACTCTCCAAAAACACATCAGCAGTATTCAAATGGTGCTTTCTGAACTGAATACAGTTTATGACGACTATCGAAAGCTAGATGGCCCACCTCAGGAAAGGCGCCGCAAGATGGACAACTGCATATCCATCACTCACCAAGTAGTGAAGAATACTCAATCTCAAATAGAAGGAAACGATGAAGATTTACTTTGGCCTGATGCACCATCTATATTTGCAACTGCAGTCTGCAGTAGTTCAAAGTCAATCACTGGGGGCGATAGTGTTCGCACAACTCAATCAGAAGCCAAAAGAAAAGAAGCCGCTGCTACACGAGCTGTATTGCAAATAATGTCTGAGCAAGACCAACATCAAGAGAAGCTACTTGCACTTGAAACGGAGAATAGGTTGATAGTCGCAGAATCATTAAACTGTCGTCTACGAGCTGAAAAGGAAGAAGCAGAACGTCGTCAAAAGGATGTCGAATGTAAGTTAGAAGAAGCTGCACTCTTAAAGAAACAGCAAGAAGAGAATGTGGCAAGACAGAAGTCTGTAGAGGATTTAAAAAGAGAACTAGAGCGCTTCGAGGAGTTGAAACGACTAAATGCAGCTAAAGCAAGGCTTCAAGTCTGTGATGAAGCAGAGTTCAATCTAGACCAAGGATTCAAACCACAGCACTCAGAATCGCCTAAAGTGAAGCAAGTAGCCATGTATGACACTCCTGTGTATCATCAAACCCAATCTCCATATGAAGCTCCAGAGACAACTCCAAGTAACACTACACGAGAAGACACAGGAGGGCTCGTGAAGGTTTTGGCTGAGGCCATATCAGCTAACAGGCTTCCCATCCCAGAGCCCGCAATCTTTACTGGTGATCCACTTAAATTCAGACACTGGAAGTCATCCTTTCAGACACGGATTGAGACGAAGAACATCCCAACCACGGAGAAACTCTTCTTCCTTCAGAAATATGTTGGAGGCGGAGCTAAAGAAGCTATAGAGGGCTACTTCATGGCTGATTTTGATGATGCATATCAAGCAGCATGGAACCTGCTCGACCAAAGATATGGTAAACCTTTCGTAATTGCCAAGGCTTTCCGTGACAAACTACATTCCTGGCCTATGATCGCCTCAAAGGAGAGTGGTGAATTGAGGAAATTTGTGGACTTCTTGCGTAGTTGTGAGTCGGCTATGACAAGAAATGACAGTCTAACTATACTCAATGATGAAGTCGAAAATCATAAGCTCAGTGCCAAGCTTCTGGATTGGCTGTGCACCAGGTGGAGTCACAAGGCCACTGAATATCAACTGGAGCAAGACAAGTTACCAAGCTTCAGCTACTTTGTCACATTTTTGTCGATGGAAGCGAGCATCACATGTAATCCTATCACATCATACCAAGCAATACATCAAAGTGGACCTGAGAAGGGAAAGGTCAAGAATCCGACTGAGGAAGGACTCAGAAAACGATCTGTTGGAGCTAAGGCTTTCACGACAAGCACGAGTGAAAGGAACACATTCACATGCACATTTTGTAAGAAAGCAGGGCATAGCATACACAAATGCTACAAATTTCTAGAAGAGCCAGTCGAAGACAGACTTAAACACATCAAGAGAGAGAAGTTACGCTTCAGCTGTTTAAAACCTGACCATCTATCTAAGAACTGTACAAAACATATGGCCTGTGAGACCTGCTCAAAGCGACATCCCACATGCTTACACGCAGATCGTTCAAAGAAAGAACAAGAACCACAAGAAGAACAACAATCAGAGAGTACAAAGATGTGAACGCAAGCAAAGAAAGGAAATCTCTATCGACACAGCAAAGGGATGACATTGCAGAAGCCATAGTCCACGCCACAGAGTCGTTCAAGGTAGCAATAGCACCCAGACAGCAGCAATAATACCAGTCTATGTATCAACGTCTACTGACTCCAGCAATGAAGTTATTGTCTATGCTCTTTTAGACTCGCAAAGTGACTCTTCCTTCATCTTAGAAGAAGTAGCAGATCATCTAGATGCCAGTACAGAACAAGTAAAGTTGAAGTTATCCACGATGTCATCAAAGAAGAAGATTGTGCACTGTAAAAGGCTCAAAAACCTGCAAGTGAGAGGCATATTCTCAGAGGAAAAGATCACAGTTCCAACAACATACACACGTGAGTTCATCCCTGCAAACAAGAAACACATTCCTACCCCTGAGAGAGCCAAAGCATGGCCTCACCTGGAGCATCTTACAGAAAGTATCGCTCCGCCAATGGATTGTGAGATTGGTCTACGGATTGGCTATAATTGCCTGTGAGCACTCATACCTAGAGAGGTTGTGTGTGGAGAAAAGAATCAGCCATTTGCACAGAAGACCGACCTAGGGTGGAGCATTGTGAGCTATGATGACCCCGGTGAGCATGATGATGATGCAATCGGAGTTAGTCACCGCATCATTGTACGACAAGTCACACCTGTGCTCAACCCGGCAGTCCACCTCAAAAGTGAAGTCCACTTTGTCTGTAACACTCGGATCCAGGAAGTTGTTACTCCAGGTGATGTCTTGAAGGTACTGGAGTCCGACTTCAGTGAAAGAGTTGGAGAGGAAACGCCCGTCTCCCAAGAGGATCTCCACTTCCTTACCCAGTTAAAGGAAGGAATCAGACACAAACAAGATGGTCATTATGAAATGCCCCTGCCCTTTAAATAAAACAGACCTAATCTTCCCAACGACAAGTCATGTGCTGGGGACTAGCTTTCCGGGGTGACAGCTACACGTTTGGAGACACCAGCAATGGAAATTATTTGTTCAGCATGGAGCTGATCAGCCAGTTTGATCCCTTTTTAAAAGCTCACATTGAAAAATATGGAAACGCGAGCAAAGGAACTCCATCCTACCTCTCTTTGAATGTGTGTGAGGAATTCATACAGCTGATGGGACAGAAGGGGCTGGATGAAATTATCAACAGAGTGAAAATAGCAAAGTATTTTGCTAAAAGTGTGGACTCTCCACCTGACATCACACATGTGGATCTGCTGACTTTCATCCTGCGGTATGTGTCACCAGAGGGCTGTACAGAGGAGCGCTTTATAAAGTTCCTCCCCATTGAAAGCCATACAGGAGAAGTACTGTTCAACTCAGTTGTGAGTGTTTTTGGAGGAGATGGGCATTGACATAAAACACTATAGAGGGCAGTGTTATGACAATGCGAGCAACATGTCAGGGGCCTACAAAAGTGTGCAGGCTTGCATAAAGCAGCTGAGAGAAGAAGTAAAGAATTCCAAAAGACGTTATCAGAGTTCTCAGGATGAACTCCAAAAGTGGCAGTCCAGAAGGGATGAAGCTGAATCCCGATTTAAAAGGAAAATACTGAAGGCACGAGAACAGAGAGAGGCCATGAATGAGCAGAACACCATTCTTCATGCTGAGGTGGCCCAGCTGAGAGAAAAGGTCCAGAAGACAGAGAGAGAAAACAAAAGCCTGAAGCAAGCTCAAGAGAAGGAAAAAGCCCGAAAAGAGGATTTTAAAAGACATAAGAGTTCTCTGTTGGAACTCAAAATGTGGCACTCCAGAAGGGACAAAGTAAAATCCCGATTTAAAATGAAAATATTGAAGGTACGAGAGGAGAGAGAGACCATGAATGAGCAAAACGTTATTCTTAAAGCTGAGGTGGCCCAGCTGAAAGAAGAGGTACAGAAGACAGAGAGAGAGAACAAAAGTCTACAGGAAGTTCAAGAGAAGGACAAAACCCAAAAAGAGGATTTTGAAAGACTTCATCACAGTTCTCTGGATGAACTCCAAGACTGGCAGTCCAGAAGGGATGAAGCAAACTCCCGTTTAAAACAGAAAATATTGAAGGCACGAGAAAAGAGAAAAGCTATGAATGAGCAAAATGCTGTTCTTAAAGCTGAGGTGGCCCAGCTGAGAGAAGAGGTCCAGAAGACACAGAGAGAAAAAGAAAGTCTCCGGAAAGCTCAAGAGAAGGAAAAGGCCCAAAAAGAAGGTTTCAAAAGACTTTTTGACAGTTGTCATTATGAATTCCAAATGTGGCGTTCCAGAAGGGACGAAACAAAATCACAATTCATAATGAAAATACTGCAGCTACAACAGGAGAAGGAAGCCTTGAATGAGAATTTCAGAAGACTTCAAAGTTTTTGGGACTAACTCCAAACGAAGCAATACAGATGGAATCATAAAGAATGACAGTATCAACAAAAAATATATCAGCTGGAGTTACCAGAAAGAAGAGCTGAAAGAGGAGTGTGAGGACGGAGGAACAGGAGGAGGAGGAGCAGAAGGAGGGAAGGAGGGAAGGTCAGTAGCTATGTCTCCCTAAAGTAAGTGACGGAAGTGTTTGTGTGTGTGTGTGTGTGTGTGTGTGTGTGTGTGTGTGTGTGTGTGTGTGTTTGTGTGTGTGTTTGTGTGTGTGTGTGTGTGTGTGTGTGTGCGTGTGCGTGTGCGTGTGTGTACATATGTAGCCGTGTGGATGGGTGTAAAATGAAATACGATGATATGAACATTAACTTATAAACTGTAAACAATAACAACGCCAGCTGGTATAACCAGCAACTGAACTAAAGTAGCCCTGCAGTTAAATGTGGCAGCACATGTAGGTGGACTGAAGAGGACAGAGGCAATTTAGAAAAAAATATAACTTTTATTTTACAGTGTATAGCTCAAATAAGACATTTGCATTTGGTTTTAAATATTTTCCGCCCAACCACTTTCACACAACAGTTCGGTTTGTTTTGTTTTTGTTTTTAGAGTGCACACTTAAGAGTCTTTGTGGAAGGCAACGGCGCCCCCACGTGGTTGCTCGGCCCAAACAGTCCAGGCCCATAAGGCAGGGCCAAACAATGCATGTACGTCACCCTGGTTTGCCACAGTGCTGCACAGCGGCAGACAAGGAGCTAATATGAAGTGGGAGAGGAACACAAAAGAGAGGAGTACAAAATCAAGCGAGAAGAGGAGGCCCGTTCGGAAACCAAGGCGGTGCTCTGAACCAGGAGCAGCAGGAGGGAGACAAACCCCGCACTCAGCTGTAGGTCAATAAAGCGTTTCACGCAAGAATGGAGAGCGATGAACTACAAGGCAGCCCACACATACGAGACCAGAGACCACAAAACTCGCACACGGCCGCAAGGTCACCAAGCCTGAGCTAGGAATCTATGTCCAGCCGTTTTAGCGTTACAGAGAAGTGTCGCTGTCTCTGGAATCGGCTGCATAGAGTGTGGACACCAGAGGAGAGGGGAGAGGCACAGGTGAGGCGAGTTACCCTAATCAAAGCTCCGCTGCAGCGGGATTGGTTACTCAGTGGGCGCGCTAGAGGCAGAGTCCTGCACTGGGTCGGGTACCGCAAAAACAGCTGATTTGCGGGTGGTTTTTAAAAGCTTTTTTTTCCCGGGTTTGGATCTGGGTGGGAAAAATAGCTTGTGGGTCGGGTCGCGGGTTGTAGATTGACTCATGAGAATCAATATAAAATAATAATAAATTCAATAAAATAAAAAGTCAGTTGCGCAAACTACAGAAAACTATCTTGGTCATTATTAGGTTCGTTCACGATGGCAAAGCCAGAGGTAGACGGAGCTAGACGAAGTAGACAGAGCTAGACGAAGTAGACGGCGCAACCATGGGGCAGAGTTATAAGTCTGCCTCCAACTCAGACAACCCTGCTGTCAGCAACAGAGATGGCTGAGATCGCGTTTGCGTACGTCCTCATGGAGGAAGTCGAGTTTGATGACCTTGATCATGAACTACATGCTGAACGTAACCAGAGCTCTCAATTGTGTTGTTTAAGGGCGATGTTAAGCGAGGTTTGAAGGTAATACTGATATTTATGTAATGGTTCTCCGTGTTTGTGTTTCTCATGACACCGTGGGGGGTGTTTATTTATGCAAATGAAGCGTGTTATCATTGATGACGAGTGGGCTCGGGTCCAATCCCCTGTCTGTATGAAACAAAGAGGTGGGCCAGGTAGCCGCGGTGAGTTGCTCTCGAGCAGCTCACAGCGGCTACCTCTGTGACCGATCTCGTTTGGGTCTCACGAGTTTTCGATGCCCTACGTAGGTCCTACGTATCAGTGAGGCCAGGCCAAATCTGGGCTGGGTGGCTCAAAAGTCTTAAAAGTCTGCCTCTGGCTTTCTCACGTCGAACGCACCTATTTACTCTCTGAGGATCGCTTCCGCTATTTTGTGACGGCCATTGGCTCAGCTGTTTAAACACGTTTCACCATCTAATAACACAATTTGTGATTGGATGAGAGCATCAAACGGTCTGCCACCGTCAAAGCACCACTTCCAAAACAGTTAATAGCTATTTAGATATTTGAGAAATAAATGGATTAAACGTAAAACTATCACTTTGTAATGCTCCTGAAGTGTTTCCCTGATGGAATACTTTTCTCCTCGATGGATTCTAAAATATGTCACGGCTCGTAACTGCTGAACGCCGCTCAAGTCTGGACAGAAAGTAAGTCTATTACACACGTAAAGTTCCCTTTAAGAGATTCAAAGTTTAAAAGCATTAAACGTAACAAACGAGTGTTTTTACAGTTTTATGGGAGAAGAACATGCAGGGCTGATGATTCATGACTGAAGTCAGGCTTTTATTGGAAGAGCTGCTTCATTCAGGTGCGTTGTTTACTCACTGGCACCTGAACTGTGGCGATATGCTGTTCAGTATTCAGACAATATGACCCAAAATGATGACTTTAAATACGGGTTACGGGTCGGGTTACGGGTCGGGCTGCGGGTCGTGTTTCAACGGGTCGGATCGGGTCGCGGTACCAATCGGGCTGATGCGTGGGTTTGCGGTTCGGTTGCGGCTTTGTACGTCCCCGGGTCTGGCTGGGGCGGGTCTTGAAAATTGGACCCGTGCAGGAGTCTAGCTGGAGGCGGGTGCACGCATACCACAACACATGCTTGCGATTTTGGTGAAGGTGTGGCTGTTTTTATCTTAATATATATTTATTTTTGGTTTTAATATTGTAATATTGTAACGCACTATGTAGTGTTTTTTGTGATCTGAAAAGCGTGTTATAAATAAAGATTGATTTGATTTGATTGATTTAGAAGTAAAGACCCTTAAAAAAAAGAACACAAGTTCAGCTTCCCAAAAATGAGGCCATGGAGAAGCAGAAAGGGTTTGCTGCACAACTGAGCACAAAACCGGATAAAGACATTTTTCAAGAAGCCACAGGATGATGCTCAGGAGAAAACCTTGAAAGATGGTCCTTACAGCACAGCTGGTGCTGTACAGGGTGAGTCACAAGCCCCTGAGAAGAAATAGAATAAAGAGAGCATATTAAATTCACCCAGAAAATAAAAATACTAATTAAAAAAACAAAAAAACAAAGAACGAATGACTGTTTGTTAAGGTGGTCCTAAGGCAGTGTCTTCCTTTTTTCTGCTGCACTTCCACTCCTGGACAGGCGGTGGCAGCAGACTCCACAGCTCAGACAGAGTCGCCGCTCTCAGTCAACAGAAGGACGCCTGTCAATCATTACGAGAGCTGGGATTTATGGCTCTTTGAAGGGAGCCGGCTCCTGAGGAGCCGTTCATTTGAAAGAGCCGTTCAAAAGACTGGCTCCCTGACGAATGTCACGTGACTCTATTAGAGATATTAGCCTCATTAGTGTAGAGTCAATCCGTTACTTTCTGACAACTGACACGGTTACTGTCAGATATGAGTTATCTGGTGCTTGCTTTTATTTGTTTACTGACACAGATTTAAGAGAATTTTTTTTCTGATACACATTACATTGTGGCTTACCTTGCACGTTGTCCCCAGAAAAGAGCTTCAAAATGCTGCTACGTGTCCTTGAACTGAGCATTTTGTGTGTGTGTGTGTGTGTGTGTGTGTGTGTGTGTGTGTGTGTGTGTGTGTGTGTGTGTGATTGTGTTTGTGTTTTCCATTGCTAAAACCTCTGATAAAGCGATAAATACGGTGTTACAAATTAACTGGTTTCCTTGTTAACTGGTGACTGACTTCCTTTAGCATTTCCTGCTGCTGCTGCTGCTAGTAGCGGCAGATGTTAAAATAAGACTCATTAAAGGTCTGACAGGGGTTTTTGTCTGGTTTTTAGCATCTATCAGCAACAAGGGACAAGAAAGAAACCCAGTTTCCAATTATTAAGGAAACCAGTTATTCCAAAACACCGGCTCCGCTCAGGTTTCGAGACACTCCTCCTCCGCTACTTAGCTGCTGCGTTCAGGTGACTGGAGCGAGCTGCGGAAAACTGAAACTCGGTCGTTCACATGAAGGCAGCGTGACAGCTGGACTCAGGAGGGACTCAGGAGACACTCAGGAGACAAGTGAAGGACGCATGGACAATTTGCAAAAAGGAACGGCTCTCAGACAGCTGTGAACCGGCTCTCGTTGTTCACTTAAAAGAGCCGTTCAAACGAACGGCTCGTTCATTGAACGTCACAGCACTTTACACTTTACAGCGATCAGCATTACAGAAGCGGAGGACATGTGTGCTGGTGGAAGGTCAGTGCAGCTCCAATTTTCTTGATTTTCTCCTTAACACAGTGAAGTCTTTCAGTTTCGCTGAACGTGCCAGTGCCGCTTGAACGAGTGGATGGCATCCGCGAACCTGTCAAGCGTCGTATGACCTCCCAACACTCCCAAACTGCAGTTTGACTGAAGAAAAAACTCGATCCTCAGCTTAGATGTTGCACATGTGATCTTCGTTAACCATTAAACCTGCTGCCGTGTCTTAGTTATCCTTTGCAGCCGGTGTTCATGTTGAATGCAGCTTGTTAAAACCAGAACTGTCAGAAATAGATATCAAGACAGCTGCAGATGTTTGTGTGAAATCTGTATTGAGTATAGGGCTGCAGCTATCGATTATTTTAGTAATCGATTAATCTATCGGTTCATTTGGTCGATTAATCAATTAATCGGATAAAATATATTTTATATATGTGTGTGTGTGTGTGTGTATATATATATACCTTATATATATATATATATATCTTCTACATTTCTTTTTATTTTATTTTGGCAAGCATAAAACTCACCACGGACAAAAAAATGAACTACTATTAAAGTAGTATTAAAGTATCAGCCCTAATTGATTACAAAGACATTTTAAAGTAAAACATTTTTATTTAACTTCACTGTTTTCAGCTCCAGCAGCCTTGATCCAAAGATTGTTGCTGAGATCTGAGGCTGCTTCTTCATCATGGAGGTTTTAAGTTTCCTCAGTCGTGAGGTCAGTGGATTTTCTGTGACTCTGAGCCTCTTCCTCATTTTTCTCGGACTCCTTTACTGGTGAGTAAAAATCAGTTCGTCTATATATGTATTGCTGTACCAGGAAAAAGCCAGTTATAGTCTGCTTTGTGGCAAAATACACACTTGAACGAAAGAGCTTGACATCCAGTGTTGTTTCCTTTCTTCTTAGGTATTCTGTGTACCCCTTTTCAATCCTGTCTCGATGTGGCATCAAACATCCAAAGCCAATACCTTTCTATGGGAACTTATTCATGTTTCGAAACGTAAGATACTCTGCTGTACCATGCTACTTGTACTACTTGAGTTGTTTCAGTACAATCCCAATATTACTTTAATCTTCATTGTTTGAGAAGTGATGTTGTTTGGTTTTTTCAGGGTTTTTACAAACCTCTCAATGAGCTGACAAAGACACACGGCAGAGTCTGTGGGTAAGAGGAAACCACTCCAGCATTTGAAAGTCGTCGTCAGTCCAGTCATCCACTCATGTGACACACGTGGTGTATCCAGGTATTATTTAGCCCGGAGGCCGGTGGTGGTGGTTGCAGACCCTGACATGCTCAGACAAATCATGGTCCGGGACTTCAGCAGCTTCCCAAACAGAATGGTGAGAAGACGGCTGAAGCCCATGGCACGCAGCGTGTGCTGGTCTTGATACAGATGATGTGTGTTCCTGGCTTTTTTTGCAGACTGCGCGGTTTGCCACCAAGCCCATGTCTGACTGTCTACTCATGTTGAAGAACGAACATTGGAAGAGAGTGCGCAGCATCCTCACCCCGACCTTCAGCTCGGCTAAGATGAAAGAGGTGAGGTTATATTTTTTTTCCAATATTGTAAACATAGCTATTACCAAGATATAAGCATACAAAAAAAGTGGCTTCATCTAAAACCACACAAACACTTCACTCCTGTATTTAGATCATGCATGCATATCACTTATCAGGTAAGTCGGCATGTGGGTTCATGCCTTCAGCAGCAGATATTTGGAATTAGCAAACTCGTCGATGAAATACTTTTGCAAAGTTTATATCTTCTTTATAGAAAGCTTTGTAACCATACCAAGTAAAAACAAAATGCTCCAAAGTCTCTCTCATAATTGGCACAGTGCTGTGTCTGATTTCCCATTTTGTGAAAATCTTCTGTGTTTGGTTGCAGATGGTTCCTCTTATCAACACAGCTGCCGATGCCTTGATGAGGAACTTGAATGCCCGCGCTGAATCAGGAGAGGCCTTTGATATCCACAAGTAATCCCTCTCTCTCTCAGTGAGCAGAGTTTGAGCTTCATCTGTTTGTGGGATCTCGGTTTCAGTTTTTCGTGATATTTTTCTTCCCAGGTGTTTCGGTTGCTTCACTATGGATGTCATCGCCAGCGTGGCATTCGCCACTCAGGTGGACTCACAGAACAACCCGGATGACCCATTCGTTCACCACGCACAGATGTTCTTCAACTTGTCTTTCTTCAGACCCGTCCTCTTGCTTCTCGGTGGGTTAAAAGTATTTTCTTGCATTTGACAGATTTTCACAACACATTCATCAAAACCTGGTTATCTTCCTTAATAATATCTTCGTGGGAAATGTTCCATTTTTCATTTTTTAACACAACTGCATCAGTGTTTCATGGGTGTGTTCTGCCTTTGTCTGAAACGCAGTGGCGGACCGTGCATTTCACATTAAGGCCTTCGGAACAGATCCGCCTGAACCAATCCACCTCTCAATAACTATTTTGTCTACAAAAAAAAATCTTATTATGCAGATATGCACATAAAGAGTTGTTGCACAGCAGATAGATACTTGTGCAGCCAGAATAAATGCCTTTGCTGAAGTGCACAATTCTCCTACTACATCTGTGCACATACAATGAACATCAACAACTTAATAAAACAGCAATATTATTTAGGAAAAGAGGAACATTTTACTCACCAAAATCCCGATTATTTGAAAAAAAAAATACATCCTCCTTTCCTTCCTCAAAAAGAGTTCAACTGCTCTGTCATATAGATTATCCGTGCGTTTCAGTTCCATAAAGCCAGGTCTGAAAGTCCAGCTTGCCCTGTGGTATTTCTGGCGTAAGTTTTATTTCTCTTCAGGTCTTCTTCTTCTTCTTCTTCTTTGGAATAATTGAGGTAGGCGACCAACAACTTAGGTGCATACCGCCCCCTACTGTATCTCTTGGTGAATGTAAATCAGAGGGCCTGGATATGCTGTTGTTAGAAGCTGGAAGGCGCTGAGTCGCCAACTCGAAATCTGATTGGTTGAAGCAACTGTGTGATTGGTTGAAGCAACTGTCCGATTGGTTGAAGCAGCTGTCTGTTTGACGCTTCACTTTACTTCACTGCGCCATCAGGAACGGATAGCGAAGGCCTCGGGCAGATTTCTTTGACCCTGGCAACAGATGATGCCTGAAATCTGATTGGTTAAATGATTTAATATGAAAAAAACATGTCTGGAAGCAGCGCAACCACGGGAAAACTATGAAAGGAATTGGAACATACCGTTTGGAATCATTTATTAATTATTTATGGACAAAATATAATTTACATCAGTCTGTAATTCAGATAATTTTTAGGCCAGCAGAGAAGGCTTTGCAGGCCCTGACGGTCCACCACTGCTGAAACGAGTCTTTCAGGTTGAAACTACATCAACAGATTTGTCTGCTTGTGTGTCCAGTTGCATTTCCTTCCATCTTGGCTCCGTTCGCAAGATTCTTGCCCAACAAAAAGCGAGATGAAATGAGTCAGTTCTTCATTAACAGCATTCAGAGGATCATCCGGCAGAGGGACGAACAGCCTCCTGAGCAGGTCAGTCTCTCCTTCAGGGAACCATCTCCTGTGTTCAGTAGCCTTAAATGGAGTCTCGTGAGTTTTCTGCCTCTGATTATTTATTAGATATTGTCCCAAGTGGAATAGGTTTTTCTCTCATGAAGACATCTGACTTTTCTTTTTTTCCCCATAGAGGCGTCGAGACTTCCTTCAGTTGATGTTAGATGCTCGAACCAGCAGAGAGAGTGTGTCTGTGGAGCACTTTGACACAGCCAACCACGCTGAGAGTGATCAGAGGAACCAGCAGACACACACACCCTGCGACCAGGAGGCCGGCCAGCCTCACTCACAAGAGCCACCGACCAGGCGTTCGCAGAAGAAGATGATGACCGAGGACGAGATTATCGGTCAAGGTTTTGTCTTCCTTGTGGCAGGCTATGAAACCAGCAGCAACACGTTAGCGTTCACCTGCTACCTCCTGGCCATACATCCCGAATGCCAAAGCAAAGTACATCAGGAGGTGGATGATTTCTTCACAAGACATGTGAGTGGGTTACATTCTGATGGCTTTGTTTGTGACATTAGATGACATGTTTTTATTGTAATCCAAAACAAAGGTTCATTTCAAAAGACCAGGGAGGTATTTTGTTATTTACCTGACAGTTTCGGCAGCTGTCTTCTTCAGAGAGTCACGTGATGTTGTGGTGACGTATCTTGTCAGCTGATTTATACAGGTGACTCTCTGAAGAAGACAGCTGACAGCTGCCGAAACTGTCAGGTAAATAACAAAATACCTCCCTGGTCTTTTGAAATGAACCTTTGTTTTGGATTATAACTTGGAAGACCAATGAACCTTTCTGGACTATGTTTTTATTGTGCTTCCTGTTTTAGAGCTCGCCAGATTACTCAAATGTCCAGGAGCTGAAGTACTTGGACATGGTTGTAAGTGAGGCATTACGCCTCTACCCCCCTGCATTCAGGTAAATGAAGGTCACTCTGGACGCTCAGCAAGTCCATCAAACACAGAGAGGCCAACAACCTCACATACTCACATTATCACTTCAGGGTTATCAGTCACAAACTAACCCCGTGAGGATAACATCCAAAATCATGGAATTTGAACCCATTTCTTCTGGCTAATCACTGTGTGTGTGTAGTTATTTGTGCTTTTTGTATTTCCACTGTGATTTTTGCATACACAATGTGTGTGTAACTAGGGCTGGACAAAATTTCAACAGCAATATATACCGCGGTATATTTTGATTCAATAACGGCGATATGAGTTTTAAACAAAGTTTCGATATAGTGCATTACAGTATGCGTTTCACAATCATTAACTGCTGTTCATGGCGCCGCCGATTCAAGCTGAACAGAAAGCGCCGCAAGAGAGTGATCACTACTCGGCACGCACACCACAGCTGGCTGTCCTCAGCTCATGCTACAAGCTAAGCTCCACCGCGGTAAGTTTGAGCTTCAAAATGAGAACTCGTGATGTAAACGCGACTGAATAATCTTCCACAAGCTAATTTGTGGCCACGAAATAATAAATTGTGCGCACGAAATACTAATTCGTGGCCACGAATTATATCATTCACTTAACAGTCCAGTAAAGTTAGCAGCATATTGACGGACTTTCAGTCTCAATAACTCTTTAACAAAACGTTAGGTTACTCACGTAACCCTGGTTCTCTGATAACCGAGTGAGGTATCTCACTATGGGAAACGCCCCCTGGCGTGACCGATCATGGAAGCTCCAATGACACCACGTCTGTCATGTGACAGACCAATCATCTCGAGATGCATGGGGGAGCCCGCCCCCCTTATAAGCGGCCCCTGCGCTGTACCCACCATTCTCAAGCGTAATTCTTCCACCCCACTGATGAGAGTAGGGCAGTGTTGTGAGATACCTCACTCGGTTATCAGAGAACCGGGGTTACGTGAGTAACCTAACGTTCTCTTTCAAACCTCCCTCGGTATCTCACTATGGGAGATATAGCCCACTCCCGGATTTGCATGCTCCGAAGCCCACAAAGTCGCGACCCGCGATGGGTCGACACCCTCAACCTCCCCTAGGGCTAGGACGCAATTAAGATGTACCCACACTCAGGACTGAATGAGCCAGAGATGTCTCGGTCACGTCCAGCCTGTAATATCGGATGAATGTGTGTGGGGATGCCCAGCTGGCAGCGGCACAAATGTCCCTCACAGATGTGCCCTTAAACAGGGCCCATGAGGTGGCCATACCCCTGGTGGAGTGGGCCCGCAGCCTCTCTGGGGGCTGCAAACCACGACTTTCATACGCCGAGATTATGGCCTCCACCACCCAGTGAGACAGGCGCTGGCGTGCCAGGGCCCTCCCCTTGTGAGAGGGAGCCCATGATATGAAGAGCTGGTTGCTCCTCCGAAATCCCTTAGTCCTGTCCATGTAGATGCGTAACACCCTCACAGGACAAAGCAGATTAAGCCGCTGCTCGTCTTCCCCTGTAAACGGTGGTGGGTGAAAAGTGAGCAGCTCAAGCGTGGAACAGCTGCATGCAGAATCACTAACCTTAGGCACAAACGCTGGGTTAGGACGCAACGTAACCTTCCCATAGTCTGGGGAGAATTGAAGGCAGGAGGCGTGCACAGACAAAGCCTGTAACTCACCTATCCGTCTAGCTGACGTTAAAGACAGCAGCAGGGTAGTTTTAAGAGAGAGCAGTCTTAAATCTGCACATTCTAACGGCTCAAAGGGCAAACTTGTGAGCACCTCCAGAACCGTGGATAAATCCCATGATGGGACCGGGTGTTTACGCACGGGACGCAGCCGACACGTCCCTTTCATAAACCTCTTAATTAGAGGATGCTGCCAGACAGGCGCACCTCCAAAGCCCACGTGACATGCCGAAATAGCGGCCAAATAGACCTAAATGGTGGAAAAAGCTTTATTACCGTCCAATAAGTCCTGCAAGAAGCACAACACATCCGGGACAGAACACTGAAACGGAATGATAACTTTAGTCTCACACCATTGTTCAAACACGCACCATTTATTGTCATATAATGATCGCGTGGCAGGTGCTCTTGCACACTGAATAGTCTCAATCACCCTCGACGGGAGACCAGACTCATGTAAATTCACCCTCTCACGAACCAAGCCCAGAGAGCCAGATGTTCGGGGTTCGGATGAAAAATCTGCCCGCACGCTTGCAACACCAGGTCCAGCTCCACCATCCACGGCCTGCTGGGCCAGTAAGGAGCTATCAGGATTAATAAAAGCTGCTGCTCTTTCACTCTGATCAGCGTTGGATTGATGAGATAGAGAGGGGGAAAAGCATATAGCTCCCCTGGAGAGTAAATCTGCCCCGCTGTTCAGTGCACCCGGAAGATGCACTGCGCGCAGCGATAACGGGTGTTCGCTGCTCCATAATAACAGACTCTGAGCCAGTCTGTGTAATTTTACGGAGCGAGTGCCTCCTTCCCTGTTTATGTAGGCCACTGCTGTCGTGTTGTCCGCTCTGACCAGCACATGACACTTTCCCAGGAGGGGCAGAAAATGTCTGAGGGCTTGGAACACGGCCAACAGCTCCAAATAGTTTAGATGAGCCTGACGGCGCGTCGGGGGCCAGGTCCCGTTCACTGACCTCCCCTCGAAAACCGCTCCCCACCCCGTTAACGAGGCATCGGTTGTAACTGTCTTCCTCATCACAACCGCTCCCAACGGGATGCCAGGTGAGAATATCTCCGGGTCCCTCCAGTGACGGAGAGCCAGGAGGCATTCCGGGGAAGTCCTCACCATACGCCTGAGGTGACGTCGTGCGTCCAGATGCAGGGAGGATATCCAGCGCTGAAAATCCCTCATTTTCAGCAGCCCGTGCGGAATGACAGATATTGATGATGTCATCAGCCCTGACAGCCGGAGACAGTCCCGCAATGATACTGAACTTACTCTCCAAAATATAGCCAGGTGTTGGCGAAATTTCTCCACTCGAGCATGGGACAGAAAACTCCAAAATGAAACAGAGTCTATTTCGAGGCCCAAATACTCAATCCTCTGAGTGGGAGACAAACAGCTCTTTACGGGGTTTATATTGAACCCCAAACTGTACAGCCTGTCCGCCTGTCAGCCTCTGCGTATCCCTCTCCGATTTCTCTTTGCTGGATGCACAGAGGAGAAAATCGTCCAGATACGCGAATACTCTGAGGCCCGATGCTCGTATCATTTTTCATTCATTTTTGGCTACTTTTTCAATTTAGAAAGTGCCCCAAATTTATCTGCTTCAATTTCGGGTACTTTTTAAACTGATAAAGTAACCCATATTTACCTCCTCCTTTGGTGGTGATAAGAAGCCAAGTCACCTCTTCATTTTCGGCTACTTCTTGAGTTTGAGGAGTAACCCAAATTTGCATCCTTCTGTTGGGTGACTTGAGGCCACAAAGACCCCAAACATCATGTCTTCATTTGGGGCTACTTTGTCAGTTTGAGAAGTACCCCAAAATGACTTCCAATGGAAGCCATCTTCTCTAACCCTAACCAAATAGAAGTTTTCATTTTGGGTTACTTCTCATTATTGAAAAGTAGCCCAAATTCACCTCCGTCTTTTATCGCTGAAATCAAAAAACTACTTTTTCATTTTGGGCTACTTTTTAAATTGAAAAAGTTGCCCGAAAAGAAGACTTCATTTTAGGCTACTTTTCAAAATTGGAAAAGTAACCAAAAATGAAGTCTTCATATTAGGCTACTTTTTCCATTTAACCCTCTGGGGTCTCCGCTGTTGCCGACGACAGCAGAGACAAAGTTTTATTTAACTAACTGTGGTTTTCGAACCGTAAAAGATAGAAACTTACTTTTTTTCCCTTAAAACCAGGACATTTAAAGCTTTCAGAGTGTAGTTCCGCCGTCTTGCTATGCTATTCAGATCATTTACAGTACTGCCTCAAAGTAGGTGGAACCAATCAGAGCCTTCGTCTTTGGCACATGACCCGCAGTTGTCCAATCAGAGCCGCTAATACTCAAGGAAAGCCTTCCAAAGAGTATCAGTAGCAGCAAGATAATTCTCTCTCACGTTTGCAAGGTTGCAAGAAAGTTCTTCAAGCAATAAATCATGAAAACATCAACTTTTACGCATGTGTACCATGAGTAATCAGTCAAACAAATATTATTTTTATTCAAGAAGTTTATTTCAACACAAACTATACGACAGTGAAGTGGAAATAAAGTCACAGGCAAAGGAGATGTAGTGGATACCGACACTTCTCTTGAGGCACAGTTTTGCATTGACAGAGACGCACCATCAGGATGCACAGAGAGCGCACCATGAGTGCACCATGAGCTCTTGTTACAAGAGTTGTTACACTCAGCCCCAGGCAATGTGTGAACATTTTGCTTTCAAAAACTGGACTCAGACTTAGCCACAAAGGCCTAAAGACTCATTTTCAAGAACTAATTTTCTTGTTCTGATTCATTGAGTGTGGTTTTTTTGAATAAAATGTAAGATTCAAATTTTCGCCTAGTTTTTTGCATTGTATTTCTGGTTATAATGCTCTCAGTGCATGCATATGAGCCTTATTCACATAGCAGTTTTTGATAGTTCAACTCAAGACAAAAAAAAACAAGGTCTAAATTATTATGGGGTATTGAAAGGTTTATCTATTAGCAGCACTTAAGACAAAAAAAGTCAGGTGAGGATATTTTCTCCAAAATGGCCATTGGCCCTTAAAGGGTTAAAAAGTGCCCCATATTTACCTGCTTCAATTTGGGGCACATTCAAAAATTGAAAAAGTTACCCAAATTTACTTCCAGCTTTTGGCTGACAGTCAAACACTAGACTGCAAAAAATGACTTCTCCATTTTCGGCTACCTTTCCTATTGCAAAAGACAAGTTTTTTCTTTTTTTAGGGGTGAAACCAGTAGCATGGTGGCGCACTGCACTAATGCATTTGGTTAGTAAGCATGTGGCTTGGGTTCGATCCACATCCGCACACAAGCACCATACTTACTTTTTATTATTCAAAACACAGTTGACATGTTTTCAAAATGAGGAAGAGGCAGTATAATATATATAACTCTTAAGTTGGATAGTTGCATTGACTGCTTTATGTGCCCGAAATGAATCCTTCATTTTCGGCTACTTCTTGATTTTGAAGAGTAACCCAAATGTGCCTCCTACAAGTACCCTGTATATGAAGGCTTCTTTTTGGGTTACTTTGTCACTGGGATAAGTAACCGGAAATGAAGTGTACGTTTCGGGTACTTTTCAAACCAAAGAAGTCCCCCAAATTGACCTCCCACTTTAGGGTCACTCTCAAACACACGAAGCCAAAAAAATGACTTCTTCGTTTAGGGCAACTTTTTTAGTTTGAAAAGTACCCCAAAACGACTTCCATTTGAAGTCATCTTCTCTAACCCTAGGCAAATTGAAGTTTTCATTTTGGGTTACTTATCATGATTGAAAAGTAGCCCATATTTACCTCGTTCTTTTATCTCTGGAAACAAAAGCTACTTTTTCATTTCAGACTACTTTTCTAATTGAAAAAGTTGCCTGAAATGAAGATTTCATTTTAGGCTACTTTTGAGAATTGGACAAGTACCCTAAAATGAATACTTCAATTTGGGCTACTTCTAAAATTTTGAAAAGTAGCCTAAAATGAAATCTTCATTTTAGGCAACTTTTTCCATTTTGTAAAGTAGCCCAAATTTACTTTTTTTTTTGCAATGGCAGGAAAAGCCAGTTTTCCTTTGGGGCTACTTTTCAAAAACAAAAAGCAGCCCAAAATGAAAACTTCCTTTTGTTGCAGGGAGAGATCAGATTGATGGCTTCAATTGAGGCTACTTTTCAAATTTTCAAAAGTAGTCCAAAATGAAGCCTTTGTTTCATGGAAGATAAAAATGATGCCTTCATTTTGGGCTACTTTTTCAATGTAAAAAGTAGCCATAAATGAAGGCTTCATTTAAGGGTACTTCTCCAATGGACAAAGTGGCCCAAATTTACCTCCACGGAGTACCAGGGGCACAAAATTTTCATTTTGGGCTACTTTTCATACACAGAAAGTGGCCCAAATTAACCTCCTTCGTTGGGGGTCGCCTGCGACATGTACCCCCTTTACATGTACCCCCTTCTTTTTGGGCTACTTTTGTAAGTAGCCCATTTTTACTTCGCCTAAAATGAAGTCTGCTTCTTTTCACTCTGGGGCCTGAAGTGGGGGATGGGCAGTGCAGTCATTCTCCCCTGAGCTCATCCGGGCCAAAGTACATTCTAGAAGCCGTGCAGAGTCGCTTGTTTCATGTAAAACCTTGCAGAGGGGCCCCGCGCCATCCTAAGTTCTGAATCTGTGGTCTCTAGGGTCACGGGGGGCTTCGGTAGGTCCAGAAAGAGGTTTTTTCAAAAAGTTGGCCAAATTGACTTGGAGCAGTTAAAAGTCCCCCTATTTGAATCTGAAAAAGGAGGGAACACCAATTATCTTTAATATTTCAACAACGGTTTGAGCTAGAAGACTGAAAATTGAATATACACATCGTGTCATCACGTGTCACCAGTGTGCTGCGTGGCAAACTGCTACAAGCTTCACAAGTGCGAAAGGTCAACTATCAGGGCCTGAGAGGTCAAGCTGTAAGTCCCTTTTTAATTGCAGTTCACAAACGCTTTGAGCCAGAAGGTTGAAAATTGAGTAGACGCATCGTCACCACACGGTGGACCACTGTGCCGGGTCTCGGACTCATGCGACCTTTCCAAGTGGCCAAGGTCACCCCTTCTGCAGTTTGGGGCACTTTGAAAACACTCAGAGTAACCCCGATTGAAAAAAAACAACGCTGCTCAAAATGGCTTCCTCTTGGAATGTTGACCTGATTCTCGACTATGTTACTTCATGGATGACCCCATATGGGTGTCCATTGGTCTCGTCTCGATACGCCCTCCCCGAAGCTAATTAGCTTTCCAGCACGCGAAAAGACACGAGACTTGGCATACTAAATCTAGGTCTCATATGAGGCCCAGAGGCCAGTTTTCAAGTGGTTTGGTGCTGTTGTTTGCAAACGGCAAGTCATAGAAGCTCCAGAAAGGCGATTGTTCAAAGGCCCGCCCACCGAAAAGTCTAGGTCCCATCGGCACTAAACCCACGCCCCTGGACTCGTCCCGGGCCCCTCTACCATGTATTAAAAAATCAGCCTCCTCAGACCTTTGCAAAACCACCTGCTCTATTGGGAGCAACTCTGTCAGAATGGTGTCTGAGGCGATGGGCCTGACAGCCTGCTTGAAGCAGTTCTCTCATCCAGGTCAAAGTACATTCTAAGGGGCATGGCGAGTTAATTCTTTCATATCCTGGTAGAGGGGCCCAACGCCATCCTACACTCTGAATCTGGGGTCTCTAGGGTCACGGGGGGCTTCGCGGGACCCAAAAAGAGGCCAATTCCTAAAGTAGCCGCTTTTGACCTGGAGCACTTAAGAGACCCTCTATTTGAATCTGAAAAAGGAGGGAACACCAATTATCTTTAATATTTTAACAACGCTTTGAGCTAGAAGGCTGAAAATTGAATATATGCATCATGTCATCACGTGTCACCAGTGTGCTGCGTGGCAAACTGCTACGACCTTCCCAAGTATGAAAGGTCAACCCTAATTGGCTTAGAGGTCAAGCTTTAAGTCCCTTTTTTTTCTTAGTTCACAAATGCTTTGAGCTCGAAAGTTGAAAACTGAGTATGCGCATCGTGTCGTCACGTGCAACAACTGTGCTGCGTGTCGTGCACCTGTGACCTTCCAGGTATGAAAGGTCAACCCTAATTGGCTGAGAGGTCAAGCCGTGAGTCTCTTTTTGCTCCTGGTTCACAAACTAGAAGGTTGAAAGCTGAGTATGCGCATCATGACCCCGCGCTCGACTAGTGTGTTGGGTCTCGGACTCCTGCGACCTTCCCAAGTGGCCAAGGTCACCCCCTGTGAATTTGGGTCGCTTTCTGTCAGTTTTTTGATATCCTAAAATGAAGTGTCAATCATTTAGGGGACTCGAGTGGGGAATGGGCAGTCGACTTTTCTGTGAGAGAAAACGAGGCTGCAGGCTGGCTGTGAGAGCAGCCCTCCCATCCCCCACCTCAAAAAGGGGCACTCCAGTTCATATTGGGGCACCTTGTACCAAAGTCTCCCGTTTACCCCCGGGAGTGATGTCATGGCCCCGCCCACCTCAATAAGGGGCACCCTAGTTCATATTGGGGCACTTTGGCCCAAAAGCACCCCAAAGGCTCCCGTTGGTGCCCGGGAGTGATGTCATGGCCCCTCCCACCTCAGTAAGCGGCACTCCTGGTCATTTTGGGGAACTTTGTCCCAAACGCTCCCAAAGTAGCTGCGAGTGATGTCATGGCCCCGCCCACCTCGGTAAGGGGCACCCCAGGTCATTTTGGGACACTTTTCCCCAAAACACCTGGAAACCACCCGTTGACCTTGGGGGCGGTTGTGGTGGCCTCGCCCAATGCAATAAGGGGCACTTTGTTTCATTTTGGGAGAGTTTGGGACAAGCTGTCCCAAATTGACCTGGGGTGCCCCTTATGGAAGGGGCGGGGCCACAATGTGACTCCAGGGGCCAATGACCTGGGGTGGCCCTTCAGTTTGGGCTACTTCTTGTGGTTGTAAAGTATCCCAACATGAAAGTATTTATTTGGGCAACTTTTTTAATGGGAAAAGTACCCCAAATTTACCTCCTTTACCTGGGGGTCTCCTGCCAATGACAAAAAACCCAAGTGACCTCTTCAGTTTGGGCTACTTATGGAGCTTGAAAAGTAGCCTAAAATGAAGTCTTCATTAAGGGTTACTTCTTTTCAATGGGAAAAGTAGCCTAAATTTACCTCCTTCGCCTTGGGGGTCTGGAGAGCCCAGACCTTGTCTTCATTTGAGGCTACTTCCTTATTGGAAAAAGTATCCCAAACTTACCCATTACCGTTGGTTCACTTTCAAACACACGTACGCAAAGTGACCTCTTCATTTACAGCTACTTTCTGTGGTTGAAAAGTAACCCGAAAAGAAAGTCTTCATTTAAGGCAACTTTTTTAATGGTAAGAGTAACCCAAAATTACCTATGACCTGTGGTTCACTTGGAAACATGTGTACACACCCCAGGGGCCGAGAGCAGTCACCCACAGGCCTGCCGTGTCGTTTCGGAGTGTTTTGGGACAAAGTGTCCCAAAATGACCTGGGGCGCCCCTTATTGAGGTGGGAGGGGCCATGACATCACTCCCGGGGGCCAACGGGAGCGTTTGGGACAAAGTATCCCAAATTGATCTGGGGTGCCCCTTAATGAGGTGGGCGGGGCCATGACATCACACCCGGGGTCCAACGGCAGCTTTTGGGACAGAGCTCCCCAAAATGCCCTGGGGTGCCCCTTATTGAGGTGGGCGGGGCCATGACATCGCTCCCAGGGGCCAACGGGACACTTTAGGAAGGAAGTCCCCCAAAGTGGGGCAGAAGTACCCCTTATTGAAGTGGGCGGGGCCAGGGGAGGCACCGAAACCCAAGGGGGGTGGCCAACCGAAAAATTTGAAGACGTGTCTACCTAGAGTCCATTGGCTCTCATTACAGAAAGTAGCCTATTGTTACCGGCGGTTGCCCAAAAGACAGGCTACTTTTGGGTGATTTCAGGTTACCAGGTAGCCCGAAACGCAAAGTTGCCCAAATAGAGGGGCCCCATTTCCTTTGGGGTCACTTTGAGGCCGCTCTAGCCCGTTTCTACCGATTGGGGATTCCCAAAATGAAGGATTCCCCCAGTGCACTGGGGGAAAGAGTGCATAATTCAGTCTGTGAACGGGAAGACCAAACGGGGCCATTACACAGCGCTGAACGGAACATTGGTCCAGCACATCCATCCGCCGTTTCTTGGGAGGAGAGGGAAACATGTGACCTGTTCCGGAGGGGCTCAGAGCAGGGATCTCTGCGAGTGCTGACTGCTGAGCCTCTGTGTCTGCGAACCACGACACCGAGGCCGACCATTTTTTCTTCCCGTCCGGGGGGCGGGACGGGCGGTTCGGATCGGTGCCTGGAGCGGCACATACAGTGGCAAAGGACTGTTTGGGCCAGTGTTTATGATGCTGAGCTCCGCGCTGGTGTGACACTGTCTGCTCAGACATGCGTGGCCTGGGTTCCTTATAGCCGCTGCTGTGCGCTCTCGCTGCAGCCGCGAATCCCTGGCAGGGTGGCGGTGTGGGGCGAGAGGCAACCTTGCGAGGAAGGCAGAGATCAAAGGCTTCTCCCTGCTTCTTCCTCAGGTCACTGGTCTGCTGCATGGCCGTGACAGCCTCGCCAAACAAGCCCTTAGCCCTTGACGGGTCGAAGGGAGCATCAGTAATGACCTGTTTTTCCTGGTCCGACAGGCTGGAGAGATTCAGCCAGCGCGCTCTCTCCCCTGCCTCTGCGAGCCCCATAACACGGCCGCAGCCCTGGACTGCACCCCTGGACTGCACCCCTGGAGACACGGAGGATGAGGTCCGTGACCACACACATCTCCTCCCATATTTTGGGACTTGGGGAGCCTTTATCCAGGAGGACCCCCATCTCCTGGAAAAGTTCAGCCTGGTAGGCTGTCAGCAGGGTGACAGCATTTAAGTTGTTCACTGACTGGGCTGCTGATTTGTACATCTTTTGAAACACGGAGGCGGAGAAGCGCGCCATTTTCCCCGGGAGGGTGGGGCCCGCCGCGGTGAGCGCGGACCGGTGGCTGGGGTGGAGGTGAGAAGCCACCGCCTGCTCCACTACCGGGGGATCTCCGAGGCCCCACTCCCCGCTGTTAATCACTTCCAGGCCGGATTAACCCTTGACGGGGACTCTGTGCTGAAACGGTTTATCCCAAAACCGCTTCATCTCCTTCATGCACGCTGGGACGACGGGCATGACCTGCTTCTTCGACACCGGGTGAGACGGCAGAATTTTGTCATCGTATAAATCCCTCTCCTCGCCCTTGTCATCCGGTGACACGGGCCAGTCTATACCCAGCCGTGATGCCGCCCGTTTACACACCTCATGCAGGTCGACCTCCGAGGGTGAAGAGGGGGGTTGGATTCCTCCGCTAACGGAGCTGCTGGGTCGGGCTGCCGGAGTCGACTGGAGGATTGCGTCCTCGTCATCCTCTTCGTTATCGTCATTAAGGAGGTCCAGGTTACCGTCCTCTGCGTCGTCCACAAGTGAAGCCTGGGCATGCTGCACTTCCATACAGGTGATGCAGCGAGGATGTGGGTCTCTCTCTGAAATGGTGAAACCGCAAGAGGCCGGGCAGGGACGGGACTCGACGTCCTTTCCCTTGCCGCTAGCTGAGGAAGCGGTAGCCATAGCTGACCTCGACCGTCAAACTAAAGCCAAAAAACGCACACTCTCGTGATGAAAGCAGCGAAGTAAATCCTGAGTTGGAAATTCACGCTCAGTGACTACCTTAACGGTGCGTCGGAAGAGCAGTTAAATGAAAATCCAAAATCATAACTGCTGAGGAGTCAAGTGATGATCTTCACGTGGAAGAAAGCGAGAATGGTGGGTGCAGCGAGGGGGACGCTTATAAGGGGGGCGGGCTGCCCCATGCATCTCGAGATGATTGGTCTGTCACATGACAGACGTGGTGTCATTGGAGCTTCCATGATTGGTCACGCCAGGAGGCGTTACCCATAGTGAGATACCGAAAGAGGTTTGAAAGAGAACGTCAGTAACACACAAAGGGCGCCTCCATCCCATCGTTGTGAGGTGGACTGCATGCGACCAGCTCATTTTTATTAAAAGTGTCTGTCTATCAAGCATGAGAAACAATATTGATTTCTATGAGTAGCCATAGTGCTGCGGGGTTAAGGGACCGTCTACAATTTACAAGACGCTGCAACAGTGAAGACAAATACCACAAAAAAAAAAAAAACAGTACAAGGATTCGCTGCAGTGTCACCATAATCACTACATCCTTAAGTAATTCTGTACTTAACCTTAGTAATTCTGAGCACTTTTATTTTTCTTCCTGGTTGAAGCACCTTTGTTTAAATGTATAAGAAAAACTGTGTTGTAGTTTTTTAAAAGTAAAAGCTATTAATACTGAAAAGGTGAGTGTATGGCAGTTATTTCAGTTCACTGTCCCAGTAATATTTGTTTGTTGTTGCTCACTCTTTTTTCTGTTTATTGCAGTAATTCTGAGCACTTTTATTTTTCTTTGTGGTTGAAGCACCTTTGAATCTATAACAATAACATAACTGTATTTAAGTGTAAAGTTAAAGCTACTTACCGTAAAACACCAAATAATGGCCGGGGCGTTTATTTGTTTCAATCATGAACAGACCCGGGCGTTTATTTGGGACCAGGCTTTTATTTGGGACAGGCGTTTAAATCACAGAAACCCTGCTTGGCAAAAATATACCATGAATACCAGTAAGGAACTAAAAGAACTTAAAATGTATACTGGTATATAAGGTTACTATTGCAAGGACAAATTATGAAGAATAATGGCCAAATTCTGGATATACTTCAGCAACAAGTCAAACACACATGGCACATATCAACAAATGTCCATTAAAAACAAAACAAAAAATAATAACAACAGCAACCTGGGTGTGGTAAATCAACAAAGCAACTGGCAGAACAGCCTGCTGTCAGACCAAGTCCATATCATCCTCTCAAACCTCCTCCTGATCACCCTCGTCACTTTCCGCGCCCTCCTCTTCCTCCTCATCGTCATCCTCAACTACCAGTTCATTGTTGAACTCTTCCTCCTCATCTTCCTCCTGCTGCTCGGCCTCTTCGCCTTCCTCCTCCTGTTCTCCTCTGCCCTGAGCCAGCATCTCTCTCCCTGCTGCGCATGGCTCTCCGTCTTTGAAACAGTGAATCAGGTGGTCCTCACTGCCGTCAGCCGCCACCGTCAGGCCACACACCTTTAAGCACAACACCGGTATTCCACAAATTAATATATTACACCCCACAGACTAATAATAAAGAGATCTCAATCTCTCTCTCACACAGAAACTGTCTCTCTCTCTCTCTCTCTCTCTCTCTCTCTCTCTCTCTCTCTCTCTCTCTCTCTCTCACACACACACACACACACACACACACACACACACACACACACACACACATACCTTAAAGGATTTTTTCACCATCTCCTTATCCAACTCCTCCCAAGCTTTAAGCACCCAGGTGACCAGTAAGCGACGAGCTGGGGCTCTCAGGTTTCCTCCAGCGGTGTAGGTCTTATCCGCATCACCGGCCATCCAGGTGTCGTAGGATTCATGCAGACTGGTTTTGAATGGCTGATTCCAAACAACGTCGGGTGCCTGGATATATTTTGTGCATCCTCCCGGTATCACAGCTGTAGTCATGTTGTAGCCCTGCTGGAGCTCTCTTTTGGTGGCCTGGCTGATGTGGCATCTGTACGAATCCCAGACGAGGAGACGCGGGCCAAAGTTGAATTTCCCCACAACTTTCCGCAGCCAGTCTGCAGTCAGGTCGTCATTCATCCAGCCGTTTTTAGAGGAAGCTATCACCACTTCACTGATGTTTTTGCATTGCCTTAACTTCCCTGATGCCTCCTTTGAAAACCATGTAGGGCTTCAGCTTTGTCCCGTCCGCTTTCGCTGCCAGCACCACGGTCAAGTGGCTCTTCTCATGGCCAGTCGTTTTCAGCGGTACACTGCGCATGCCTCGCGTCTCCACAGTAGTTGACCCGACCATGTCAAACCATACCGCAGTTTCATCCATCGCTATGATGCCTTTCTCCGGTATCTTCATTGTTTCAATCATCCGCGATGAAAATCGTACAAACTTCACCAGCTTCTCGGTGAATTCCTTGGCATCTTTCTGAGCGACAGTTGTGCGTCTTCTGCAAGTGAAGTTGTTGCGGTGAAGGAAACGGTCCAGCCATCCAGCACTAGCAGAAAACCTCTCGTCACTGCTGTCGCTCACGGTGGTGAAAATCTCTTTAGCCTTCACCCTGATCATTTTTCGGGTCACTCTCTCATGGCGTAAACGTTTACCAATGACCCATTCCCGCATGTTTACCTCCAGCTCCTCGCTAGCTTTTCTTTCTTCCGCCACCACGCAGCCTGGCCCTTTTGCTATCCACCTCGGAAAGACGCTGGAGCGCAGTTTTATTTTTTCGCCACTCCCTCACTCTTTTGGGGTCAACAGAGAAGTGTCTAGCTGCTGCTTCTCCCGAGTTTTGTTCAGCATAGTTGACGACAGCCACTTTGAATTTGAGGTCATATTTTTTATTTCTACACTGAACAGGCGCCATGTTGGTTGATCATTGGCAATGACATGTGACTGGCGCCCTCTACCGGTTAATTAGATCAGGCTTTTATTTGGGACAGGCGATTATTTGTTAAAATGCATTGCTGCACCCGGCAATTAAATGGGAGCCGGCGGTTAATTGGGAGCCGGCTGTTATTTGGTGTTTTACGGTATATTGAAAAAGGTGAAACTTACGTTTATTTGACGGTGATTTCATATTTCTTAAATAAAAGGTAAACATTTAATTCATTTTAGTTTTTATTTCTAAAATGTTATACTGGAGGAGCTTCCTGGATAAATAATTTCTAGTTTTACAGGGAGTACATTATGTACATGATTCTTCACAGTTTTTTTTTAGGCTTTTGTATTATTTATATCGATATCGGAATTATATCATATCGACCAAAATTATAACCTATATCATGATAACATTTTTGGCCATATCGTCCAGCCCTATGTGTAACCTAATGGACTTGAGCATGTTTTGTGCATACCTGGATTTGTTTGTCTTGAAGGTGAATGTCTCCATCTTCACCTATCACCTTCATCTATATACAAATATATGTAGCCGTAAATTGAACAATCACCAAAGGACAGAGTAAAGTCCCAAATGCTGGATCTATATTTGCAAACACAGTTCATGACCTAACTTCAACATCTATTTAAACATTGACTTGTTCACAGTTGGATGTGGGTCAAGTGCATGTTGTTAGTGTGGCAAACATGCGTCCCTCTCTGCAAACATTTTTCTTTTTGTGTGGATTTGTTCTCCCTGTGCATGTGAGGGTTTCTCCGTCTTCTCAGGTTTCTTTCCACAGTCCAAAAACATGAATTTGTGGTTAATTAGGGTTTCAGAAATCTGGACAGGATAAGCACATGTCCTCTGTAGTAAAATCCTGACAGGATCTGCTTTCATGTGGGACTTCCAACTACATGTTTTATGGCTTTGAAGATGTAAATAGTATTTAATAAAAAAATCTATGGTATAGCAACAAATGTGAACTTCAATGCTTCTTCTCACTGAGACATAGATTTAAAGTTGTAGTTCTTTATATGTTATAAATAGAAATATTTAGTTGAAAGAGGCTTTTAAAAATTTTCACAGTAAACGTCTTTGCTTCCGTCTGAACCAGATATGCACGGGACATTGACCAGGACTGCATCGTGAACGGCCAGTTTCTCCCTAAAGGAGCGACCCTGGAGATCCCTGCAGCTTTTCTCCATCATGACCCGGAGCACTGGCCCGAGCCCGACAAGTTCATCCCTGAAAGGTATTTCAATTCTGTTCGTATGGGACACACAGGATGACACGTGGAGTACGCAGAGACAGATCAGAAAATATTAACCAGGATTTAATTCGATGAGTGTTTCTAATGCTTCCAAAAATCTTAACTTTTTTTTTTTCTCTCCACAGGTTTACACCCGAGGCTAAAGCTAGCCGACATCCTTTCGTATACTTGCCCTTTGGCGCCGGGCCTCGCAACTGTGTGGGAATGAGACTTGCACAGCTGGAAATCCGAATTGCTCTGGTGCATCTGTTCCACAGGTTCAGCGTCGTCGCCTGCTCCGAGACCAAGGTTTGTTTTCCTGCTACTGCTGAAGAAAGCTGTGCCTCCCTCTTCATGGAGAGGGAATTGATTTTAATGTAAACTAAACAGTTTAAAATACTCGCCTAATATTAGATATTATATGTTGAGATGCTGTTTTATTTTTTGAGAAGCAGTTATCAAAAATGAAAAAAAAAATACTTGAAATTGTGTTATACATCACAAATATTTGGAAGTGAACTAAATAGATGCTGTAGAAACTTTTAGTATTCATTGGTTTCGGGGAAATAATGCAGATAATATTGAGATTCAAACAGTCTACAGCTATTAAGGTGCATTTAAATTGATTGATTTCTTGAATTTGTAATTAAAAATATGTCAACTTAAAAGTTGACAGAAGTCCTGTAATGTGAATTTTTGTGTTGCCAGTTATGACCATAAGTAATTTGTACGAATGCACTGTCTATATTGTAAATCAAAATTGAGGAGCACATCTTTTCTTTTTTTCAGGTTCCCCTGGAACTAAAGTCATTAAGCACTCTCGGACCTAAAAACGGGATATTTGTGAAAATTGAAAAGAGAAATGTGTCGGAGGACCAACTGACCTCCCCACCTGGAAGCTCACCATGATAGACGGTGACAGGAAACATGTTGACCCATCCAGCAGTCTGTAACGGTGCCTGTGGTTGACTTTGAAGAGTGTGATCTAATTTTTTTTTTTCTTTATTGAAAATAAGATATTTCCTTGGTTATTGTCTGAAAGCCTATGTGATGAACACTGCTCCTTACGGAGCTCCCTTGAACACCTCAGCACGCAGTTTTCCGTGTTCCGTGTGCGTTATTTGAAGTTCAAGTAAGTTCCTAACTTTGATAATTGTGTAGTATTCCCCCTTTTGGGTCTATTTGGAAGAGTAGAAGTTAGCTATGATCGTGTTTATGACCCACGTGTACTGCAGCCCACTTAATGTATCCTCGATGTCACGTGACTGTGTTTGTACTTACTCTTGCACTATGTTAACCATGTTTACCTGATATTAATGGCCTAAACCCCCTGTATATGAATGTCCTGTGTGTTTTCACCATGTGTCCCCCTGTTTACAAGTAATTATTTGCATTTACTGTATGTTTCCTGTTGAATGTGATATTATTGTATACTAGACATATTCTACTGATTGCCAATGTTACTGAATCATCCTCATGACACCTTTTCTGTTTTTTATTTCTTTATTCAAGACCACACACACACACACACACACACACACACACACACACACACACACACAGTCTTGTATTTCTATCCTTGTGGGGACCGTCCATTGACTCCCATTCATGTCTAGCCCCTAACCCTAACCCTAACCTAACCCAACCCTAACCTAACCCTAACTCTAACCTAACCCTAACCCTGACCCTAACTGGGAGTTCCCGTGAATGAATCAAGTGGAAACTGCTTGAAAGTGATAAATCCATCATATTTAAGCTTCAACAGTCCCAGTTTGAGCAGTTTTTCGTGAAATATCCAAAAGTTTCAAAAACGCGCTTCCCAGCCCGAGAGAAAGCAGGTTTCGGCACAGAGCGATGAAAGTTGAAAAACTGTGAGTTCCCGTGAATGAATAAAGTGGAAACTGCTTGAAAGTGATAAATCCATCATATTTAAGCTTCAACAGTCCCAGTTTGAGCAGTTTTTCATGAAATATCCAAAAGTTTCAAAAACGCGCTTCCCAGCCCGAGAGAAAGCAGGTTTCGGCACAGAGCGATGAAAGTTGAAAAACTGTGAGTTCCCGTGAATGAATCAAGTGGAAACTGCTTGAAAGTGATAAATCCATCATATTTAAGCTTCAACAGTCCCAGTTTGAGCAGTTTTTCATGAAATATCCAAAAGTTTCAAAAACGCGCTTCCCAGCCCGAGAGAAAGCAGGTTTCGGCACAGAGCGATGAAAGTTGAGAAACTGTGAGTTCCCGAGAATGAATCAAGTGGAAACTGCTTGAAAGTGATAAATCCATCATATTTAAGCTTCAACAGTCCCAGTTTGAGCAGTTTTTCATGAAATATCCAAAAGTTTCAAAAACGCGCTTCCCAGCCCGAGATAAAGCAGGTTTCGGCACAGAGCGATGAAAGTTGAAAAACTGTGAGTTCCCGTGAATGAATCAAGTGGAAACTGCTTGAAAGTGGTAAATCCATCATATTTAAGCTTCAACAGTCCCAGTTTGAGCAGTTTTTCATGAAATATCCAAAAGTTTCAAAAACGCGCTTCCCAGCCCGAGAGAAAGCAGGTTTCGGCACAGAGCGATGAAAGTTGAAAAACTGTGAGTTCCCGTGAATGAACCAAGTGTAAACTGCTTGAAAGTGATAAATCCATCATATTTAAGCTTCAACAGTCCCAGTTTGAGCAGTTTTTCATGAAATATCCAAAAGTTTCAAAAACGCGCTTCCCAGCCCGAGAGAAAGCAGGTGTCGGCACAGAGCGATTAAAGTTGAAATACTGTGAGTTCCCGTGAATGAATCAAGTGGAAACTGCTTGAAAGTGATAAATCCATCATGTTTAAGTTTCAACAGTCCCAGTTTGAGCAGTTTTTCATGAAATATCCAAAAGTTTCAAAAACGCGCTTCCCAGCCAGAGAGAAAGCAGGTTTCGGCACAGAGCGATGAAAGTTGAAAAACTGTGAGTTCCCGTGAATGAATCAAGTGGAAACTGCTTGAAAGTGATAAATCCATCATATTTAAGCTTCAACAGTCCCAGTTTGAGCAGTTTTTCATGAAATATCCAAAAGTTTCAAAAACGCGCTTCCCAGCCCGAGAGAAAGCAGGTTTCGGCACAGAGCGATGAAAGTTGAAAAACTGTGAGTTCCCATGAATGAATCAAGTGTGAACTGCTTGAAAGTGATAAATCCATCATATTTAAGCTTCAACAGTCCCAGTTTGAGCAGTTTTTCATGAAATATCCAAAAGTTTCAAAAACGCGCTTCCCAGCCCGAGAGAAAGCAGGTTTGGGCACAGAGAGATGAAAGTTGAAAAACTGTGAGTTCCCGTGAATGAATCAAGTGGAAACTGCTTGAAAGTGATAAATCCATCATATTTAAGCTTCAACAGTCCCAGTTTGAGCAGTTTTTCATGAAATATCCAAAAGTTTCAAAAACGCGCTTCCCAGCCCGAGAGAAAGCAGGTTTCGGCACAGAGAGATGAAAGTTGAAAAAGTGTGAGTTCCCGTGAATGAATCAAGTGGAAACTGCTTGAAAGTGATAAATCCATCATATTTAAGCTTCAACAGTCCCAGTTTGAGCAGTTTTTCATGAAATATCCAAAAGTTTCAAAAACGCGCTTCCCAGCCCGAGAGAAAGCAGGTTTCGGCACAGAGCGATGAAAGTTGAAAAACTGTGAGTTCCCGAGAATGAATCAAGTGTAAACTGCTTGAAAGTGATAAATCCATCATATTTAAGCTTCAACAGTCCCAGTTTGAGCAGTTTTTCATGAAATATCCAAAAGTTTCAAAAACGCGCTTCCCAGCCAGAGAGAAAGCAGGTTTCGGCACAGAGAGATGAAAGTTGAAAAACTGTGAGTTCCCGAGAATGAATCAAGTGGAAACTGCTTGAAAGTGATAAATCCATCATATTTAAGCTTCAACAGTCCCAGTTTGAGCAGTTTTTCATGAAATATCCAAAAGTTTCAAAAACGCGCTTCCCAGCCCGAGAGAAAGCAGGTTTCGGCACAGAGCGATGAAAGTTGAAAAACTGTGAGTTCCCATGAATGAATCAAGTGTGAACTGCTTGAAAGTGATAAATCCATCATATTTAAGCTTCAACAGTCCCAGTTTGAGCAGTTTTTCATGAAATATCCAAAAGTTTCAAAAACGCGCTTCCCAGCCCGAGAGAAAGCAGGTTTCGGCACAGAGCGATGAAAGTTGAAAAACTGTGAGTTCCCGTGAATGAATCAAGTGGAAACTGCTTGAAAGTGATAAATCCATCATATTTAAGCTTCAACAGTCCCAGTTTGAGAGTTTCTCATGAAATATCCAAAAGTTTCAAAAACGCGCTTCCCAGCTCGAGAAAACGTTGTTTTGAGATCACATTGATGAAAGTTGAAAAACTGTGAGTTCCCGAGAATGAATCAAGTGGAAACTGCTTGAAAGTGATGAATCCATCATGTTTAAGCTTCAACAGTCCCAGTTTGAGCAGTTTTTCATAAAATATCCAAAAGTTTCAAAAACGCGCTTCCCAGCCCGAGAGAAAGCAGGTTTCGGCACAAAGCGATGAAAGTTGAAAAACTGTGAGTTCCCGAGAATGAATCAAGTGGAAACTGCTTGAAAGTGATAAATCCATCATATTTAAGCTTCAACAGTCCCAGTTTGAGAGTTTCTCATGAAATATCAAAAAACTTTCAAAAACGCGCTTCCAAGCCCGAGAGAAAGCAGGTTTCGGCACAGAGCGATGAAAGTTGAAAAACTGTGAGTTCCCGTGAATGAATCAAGTGGAAACTGCTTGAAAGTGATAAATCCATCATGTTTAAGCTTCAACAGTCCCAGTTTGAGCAGTTTTTCATGAAATATCCAAAAGTTACAAAAACGCGCTTCCCAGCCCGAGAGAAAGCAGGTTTCGGCAAAGAGCGATGAAAGTTGAATAACTGTGAGTTCCCGAGAATGAATCAAGTGGAAACTGCTTGAAAGTGATAAATCCATCATATTTAAGCTTCAACAGTCCCAGTTTGAGCGGTTTTTCATAAAATATCCAAAAGTTTCAAAAACGCGCTTCCCAGCCCGAGAGAAAGCAGGTTTCGGCACAGAGCGATGAAAGTTGAAAAACTGTGAGTTCCCGAGAATGAATCAAGTGGAAACTGCTTGAAAGTGATAAATCCATCATATTTAAGCTTCAACAGTCCCATTTTGAGCAGTTTTTCATGAAATATCCAAAAGTTTCAAAAACGCGCTTCCCAGCCCGAGAGAAAGCAGGTTTCGGCACAGAGCGATGAAAGTTGAAAAACTGTGAGTTCCCGAGAATGAATCAAGTGGAAACTGCTTGAAAGTGATAAATCCATCATATTTAAGCTTCAACAGTCCCAGCTTGAGCAGTTTTTCATGAAATATCCAAAAGTTTCAAAAACGCGCTTCCCAGCCCGAGAGAAAGCAGGTTTCGGCACAGAGCGATGAAAGTTGAAAAACTGTGAGTTCCCGTGAATGAATCAAGTGGAAACTCCTTGAAAGTGATAAATCCATCATATTGAAGCTTCAACAGTCCCTGTTTGAGCAGTTTTTCATGAAATATCCAAAAGTTTCAAAAACGCGCTTCCCAGCTCGAGAGAAAGCAGGTTTCGGCTCAAAGCGATGAAAGTTGAAAAACTGTGAGTTCCCGAGAATGAATCAAGTGGAAACTGCTTGAAAGTGATAAATCCATCATATTTAAGCTTCAACAGTCCCAGTTTGAGCAGTTTTTCATGAAATATCCAAAAGTTTCAAAAACGCGCTTCCCAGCCCGAGAGAAAGCAGGTTTGGGCACAGAGAGATGAAAGTTGAAAAACTGTGAGTTCCCGTGAATGAATCAAGTGGAAACTGCTTGAAAGTGATAAATCCATCATATTTAAGCTTCAACAGTCCCAGTTTGAGCAGTTTTTCATGAAATATCCAAAAGTTTCAAAAACGCGCTTCCCAGCCCGAGAGAAAGCAGGTTTGGGCACAGAGAGATGAAAGTTGAAAAACTGTGAGTTCCCGTGAATGAATCAAGTGGAAACTGCTTGAAAGTGATAAATCCATCATATTTAAGCTTCAACAGTCCCAGTTTGAGCAGTTTTTCATGAAATATCCAAAAGTTTCAAAAACGCGCTTCCCAGCCCGAGAGAAAGCAGGTTTCGGCACAGAGAGATGAAAGTTGAAAAAGTGTGAGTTCCCGTGAATGAATCAAGTGTAAACTGCTTGAAAGTGATAAATCCATCATATTTAAGCTTCAACAGTCCCAGTTTGAGCAGTTTTTCATGAAATATCCAAAAGTTTCAAAAACGCGCTTCCCAGCCAGAGAGAAAGCAGGTTTCGGCACAGAGAGATGAAAGTTGAAAAACTGTGAGTTCCCGAGAATGAATCAAGTGGAAACTGCTTGAAAGTGATAAATCCATCATATTTAAGCTTCAACAGTCCCAGTTTGAGCAGTTTTTCATGAAATATCCAAAAGTTTCAAAAACGCGCTTCCCAGCCCGAGAGAAAGCAGGTTTCGGCACAGAGCGATGAAAGTTGAAAAACTGTGAGTTCCCATGAATGAATCAAGTGTGAACTGCTTGAAAGTGATAAATCCATCATATTTAAGCTTCAACAGTCCCAGTTTGAGCAGTTTTTCATGAAATATCCAAAAGTTTCAAAAACGCGCTTCCCAGCCCGAGAGAAAGCAGGTTTCGGCACAGAGCGATGAAAGTTGAAAAACTGTGAGTTCCCGTGAATGAATCAAGTGGAAACGGCTTGAAAGTGATAAATCCATCATATTTAAGCTTCAACAGTCCCAGTTTGAGCAGTTTTTCATGAAATATCCAAAAGTTTCAAAAACGCGCTTCCCAGCCCGAGATAAAGCAGGTTTCGGCACAGAGCGATGAAAGTTGAGAAACTGTGAGTTCCCGAGAATGAATCAAGTGGAAACTGCTTGAAAGTGATAAATCCATCATATTTAAGCTTCAACAGTCCCAGTTTGAGCAGTTTTTCATGAAATATCCAAAAGTTTCAAAAACGCGCTTCCCAGCCCGAGAGAAAGCAGGTTTCGGCACAGAGCGATGAAAGTTGAAAAACTGTGAGTTCCCGTGAATGAATCAAGTGGAAACTGCTTGAAAGTGATAAATCCATCATATTTAAGCTTCAACAATCCCAGTTTGAGAGTTTCTCATGAAATATCCAAAAGTTTCAAAAACGCGCTTCCCAGCTCGAGAAAACGTTGTGTTGAGATCACATTGATGAAAGTTGAAAAACTGTGAGTTCCCGAGAATGAATCAAGTGGAAACTGCTTGAAAGTGATGAATGCATCATGTTTAAGCTTCAACAGTCCCAGTTTGAGCAGTTTTTCATAAAATATCCAAAAGTTTCAAAAACGCGCTTCCCAGCCCGAGAGAAAGCAGGTTTCGGCACAAAGCGATGAAAGTTGAAAAACTGTGAGTTCCCGAGAATGAATCAAGTGGAAACTGCTTGAAAGTTATAAATCCATCATATTTAAGCTTCAACAATCCCAGTTTGAGAGTTTCTCATGAAATATCCAAAACTTTCAAAAACGCGCTTCCCAGCTCGAGAAAACGTTGTGTTGAGATCACATTGATGAAAGTTGAAAAACTGTGAGTTCCCGAGAATGAATCAAGTGGAAACTGCTTGAAAGTGATGAATGCATCATGTTTAAGCTTCAACAGTCCCAGTTTGAGCAGTTTTTTATAAAATATCCAAAAGTTTCAAAAACGCGCTTCCCAGCCCGAGAGAAAGCAGGTTTCGGCACAAAGCGATGAAAGTTGAAAAACTGTGAGTTCCCGAGAATGAATCAAGTGGAAACTGCTTGAAAGTGATAAATCCATCATATTTAAGCTTCAACAGTCCCAGTTTGAGAGTTTCTCATGAAATATCAAAAAACTTTCAAAAACGCGCTTCCAAGCCCGAGAGAAAGCAGGTTTCGGCACAGAGCGATGAAAGTTGAAAAACTGTGAGTTCCCGAGAATGAATCAAGTGGAAACTGCTTGAAAGTGATAAATCCATCATGTTTAAGCTTCAACAGTCCCAGTTTGAGCAGTTTTTCATGAAATATCCAAAAGTTACAAAAACGCGCTTCCCAGCCCGAGAGAAAGCAGGTTTCGGCAAAGAGCGATGAAAGTTGAATAACTGTGAGTTCCCGAGAATGAATCAAGTGGAAACTGCTTGAAAGTGATAAATCCATCATATTTAAGCTTCAACAGTC
>NW_021941288.1:0-50000 GCF_902148845.1 Salarias fasciatus
CCCATTGATAACCATGCAGATGAACTTTTTCTTTTTTTAAATATTTCATACTATGAGTACTAACCCTAACCCATCTGGTTATCTTTGTATTTCTTTAAAGTGTGATTGTACAGATGAGGATTCTGGCGGATCTCCTCACGTAAGCGCTCCTCGAAGCAGACCTCCACTGTTGTTGTTCGCTGTTCAGGCGTTCAGTGTGTTCACCTCACAAAATTGTGCTGCATGTGGTTGACCACAGAGGGGTCTGTGCAGAGTCCCTGGAGTTTTTCCAGTTGCTGACCCCCCTCCTGAAGCCGCCAGGCAACCCTCCGGGCAGGCCCAACTCACACTTTGAGAATCACTGGTTTATTTGTTGTGGTCACACATGATTACTTTATGAACATGGAATCTGAACAAAAATAGTCGATAGTGCAGGTGTCGACCCTTGTGATCCCCACAGTTTATTTAATTTCCAGCATTTCAAATGTGTACATGACAGAAAAAAAAGAAAAAAAAATTCAAACATAAGGTGTTCACACTGCAGCAGCAGGAACTTTCCTCATTTAATGATTTAAGAAATTATGCAAAACTGTTTTCACATGCAATCCATACCCTCATCTAAATGTGTTATTTGGACCTGTTTTCTTTTGCATAAATCAGACATCTGTATGGAAAATAGAAGACTCTTTGACCCAGTTCACACACAGCCTGTGATAGCTTTAAACTCTCTGGAGAAATTCACTGGCAGAAAGCAGCAGATGCTCAAAGTATCAGGCAGAGGTGGGGTGCAATGTCCTCATATAACACAGAGCGAGAGAAAAAGGAGAGAGACAAGGAGAGGGTTAGTGCTATGAAAATGACTGATGGGACCACAAATGGCAGAGCTGTGATCGAGAGAAAAGAAGGAGGAGGGGGAGCGAAGGTAGACGAAGACCGACGCTGACAAGCGAGCATGCCTACCTGTCCGCCCATCTCTCGTTTTCTGTCTTGATTTGCAAGTTCTCGACGGGACTCTTGCCGAGGCCGCCCGGGGAAACAAGACCGGGTGTCATAAAACACCGCCGCAGCTGGGATTTGCATCTGTAATGACCTGAGTGGAGATGCTGAGAGTATGATGTTCTCTACAAAAACCTGTCAGATATGCACACAGAGTGGTATTCATCACCTGCCCAGCTGCAACCTATTTGCCTCCCCATCACTTAACAAAGACAGAAAACCGCCCTTTTTGTCTTCTCATCACAAAAACAAAAAGAAAACCAAAGAAAAAAAGTGTATCATTCATTTTTGTGTTAATTTGTTAGCAGAGTCATATTTAAAGACATGTCATTTTGACACCTTTTTAAATATATAACACAGCTGTGGAATGCACTCTGCTGTGCTGAATATGAGAGGGCAACACATTGAGCTAATCCCAGCTCCCCTGTTTTATATTTATGACCAGGCCTGCGCAGAGAATTACTGTACATCTCGTCACTTGAGCACCGTTCAAACCAGCAGCACCACCTGATTAATAATCTGAGGCTCTGTCCACTCGGCTCCAGAGACAGCAGCATGTTTAATCCACAATCAAAAGTGCAGGTAATGGTCAGATGACTTGGAATACATGTTAAAATCTAACTCCAAGCAGTGTGTATCTTTTAAGAAGTGCAATGTAGTACATCCAAACAAATTCTGAACTCAAAGCATCAGTTCAGCCTGTTTACAGTCAGAGTAAGGCATATAAACAGAACTAATGAACCTTAAAGAAAGGCTCGGGACATCAACTTCCTGTGCTATTGGGTGCAAAAAATTGATAATGAAGGTTAAAGGTCTAGAAAGCAACACTGATGCAATATATGCATGTGATTATGAATGCAACCACATTTTAATAAGATAACACGAGAAACCTTGATTAGTCCCTGAGTGGGAAAAATGACTTTGTTGCTACAGCAGAAGTGCAGTAAATAGGAGCCCATGAGAGAAGGTACACAAGAAGGGTGAAATAATAATTGACTGTGATCAATAAAAAAACTATGAGGAATGAGATTATGAACGGTATGTGTTCTGACAGAGAGTATATGCAGTATGCATATTTATAAATGTCAGAAGTGATTAAAATTACATAAATATCGGTGATGAGTTACTGAAAAATTGCACAAGTGTAATGGCAGCAGTTTAATGTCTGTTCTTACAATAATCAAAATGCTCATTTTTTGGGGAAAAAACATTAATCACATCTAACTAATACTCTTAAACAAGGAGCAGTATAACTATGGATATGCTGAGCATTGTGTGCTGCTTTTCTGAAGATGCTCGTGTGTTTGATGATTTCGAATTGTGATTTGTTTAGATGCCTGTGAACATCTTTTGCTTGTTTCTTTCCTGTGATTTTGTAACTGCCGCTTCCTCAATTAAAATTCCCCCATATAGAATCAGTAGATAAATAAAAAAATCATTTCATATTTATTTATTAGTAAAAACAAAATCTGTGTACACAATCAAATGTGCAATTAGGTGGGAAATAAGAGAGTCAATAGATGAAGGTATCACAAATAAAGTTATTAAAGCCAAGATTAAATGAAACTTATTCCCCAGGTATTTGGATTAGTTAGATGTGAACTGGGTAGAATTTACACAATAGTCATATATTACCACTCCTCTTTCGTATGAGGAAAGCTCTCATCATAGCTCGTCTACAGTGGCACTTTGAGCTGTAGGCGCAACATGGCTGACTTAGGCTTCAGGAAAATCGAAGTGCTTCCTGAGTAGATGACAACTCAACAGTGCAAAGCAATGCTGCCCATATTTCCCCCGATGAACCTTTTCCTAAAAACCTTCTCAAAAGAACAAAAAAGTTGCAAAATTACAGGAAGTAAAATGGTAACTTCAAATGACTCTGGCTCTGGGTTTGCATAATGTGAAATGAGCTAATCATCGTCAAACTGAAAAGTCAAAATACAAAAAATTCCAATCCTTCATTAAAAGAAGAACCATGCTTATTCCAATTAGAAGCATCGCTTTTGTAAAGTGATATAAAATATACTGGTGTATATCCCCTCAGACCACTAAATGTCACTGCATGACAACAGAATGCTGCTACAGAACCACAGAAAACCTTCTGTTGCTGCTGCTTTGGACAGAGCAAGAAAAATCACATGCGTTTGTGTAAATTTCCCAGCAGTGGTGACCTCGGGCTTAGTGAGGGGCAAGTGATGGTCCAGTGGGGGGGTGGTAGTTTATTACGGGCCGGTAAATAGATTCCACTTATATAGTGCTTTTCCACTGCTTGAGTGGTCCCGAGTGCTTTACACCGCTAGTCACATTCACCCATTCACACACATTAACGATGGCGGCCTCTGCCATGCAAGGCGCTCAGTCCATCCAGTCATTTGGGGGTTCAGTGTCTTGCTCAAGGACACCTTGGAATGTGGATGGTGGTGTGGGGAATCAAACCTATCTATCTATCTATCTATCTATCTATCTACACACACACACACACACACACACACACACACACACACACACACACACACACACAGGTGTGGCATATCAAGATGCTGATTCGACAGCATGATTGCTGCACAGGTGTGTGCCTTCGGCTGGCCACCGTAAAACGCGGAGGTGATTGAATATCTCAGCAAAAGCGAAGTGCTCAATCACAGATTTAGATGTATTTGCAAACAATATTTGAGAGAAACGGGGCTTTTGAGTAGAAAAAGTCTTAGATCTTTTAGTTCAGCTCATGAAAAATGAGAGCAAATACAAAAGTGTTGCATTTTTCTTTTCTTTTCTTTTGTTGTTCAGTCTTTCGTCCTTCTACTGCACTTCAAAGATGATCTTGTTGAGTAAAGGTTCACAGAGTTGTCGTGGATGATGATCCTTCAACACTGTATTCAAAACGTGTTTGTTTTCACCCAAGTAATGGAACATTCTGGAACACGCTTTCAAGAGTGGGTATTTATGCAGATTGCACACCGTGAGAAAAATTAAGTAAAACTACTGAAATGTACAGTAAGTCTTATTGAAACTGCATCACCTGAGCTAAGTACATGACCTTGGGTTAATAGAATGAATCAGACCACTTAGGGAAAGAGCATTCACTTCCATTTCAGTTTCATTAAAATGTGGAGCAATAATATACATTTCAGATACTCACAAGGGTTTTCAAAGTATTGTTCTTGTTAAGATATTCAGGTTATTGGGATGCCTTTCATCCCCAAAGCATTTTTTAATATGTATGAGCTGCTGAAGGACATTTCTCCTCTGCTTGCTGAGGAGGTGCACACAGTACAAAGGGAATATGATACAACAGAACATCTGTTTGAAAAACATGCACCAAGGTCTGTTTTAAATAACCCACCTTAGCTTGGGAGGCTTCGCTGATTAAAGTGCACCACAAATGCTCATTTGCACAAACCATTAATGTAAGATACCAGTAATTTGCTCATATGACCATGGGAGGCAAACGCAGGATAATGACAGCCTTGGTTCACAAAAAGCAGAAAAAAAAGAAAAAAAAAAAAACCTGCCCAGAAACAGACATTCAGTTTAATATCATTTCAGCAATATCAAGATGTGCAAGTGGTGTCCAGAGAGTGGGCACTTACCGAAATACAGTTTTTATACCTGTCCGTGGATGTTTAGCAAAATGTCACAACATGCCAAATAAAAACAATAATGCTTAGAACAATAATCGTTTTATGTTACAGGCCAACTTGTGGCACTAAACACCCTTAACTGTACTGCTAACAATGTCTAACAAACAGATTGCAAAAAGACTTATTTATAAATATTTGATTTGGCAGTTGCGACTTTCAGGTAGTAACAAATCCGGCAGCCATTCCACCGTCGCTGTGCTCATTTGAATAATGCCACTGCTGCTCATGCATTGCCTATTTCCTGTGGGACGAAGCACACACACCTCGGGTTCGGGCAGATTACTGAAGACCGTCACAAAATAGGCATGCCTATGGAAATGTCAAATACTGTTTGATTTTCATGATGACTTGAATGTTCATCCCTATGCTGGACTAATAAATAATCCAGGATGCCTGCTGCTTTTCTTCCATTTTTTTTTCTTGTACCGATTCCAAGAAAGAATTTTTGCATACATGCTAAAGATTTTTTTTTTATATACAATCGAGTAAAATGCATCAGCTAGTGCTTCAAAACTGAATAACACAGAGCAGTAACCTTTTACTCATTGAGAATGAACCTCGTGTAATTGCCTCTAAAGTCACAATGAACTCTTCTGAGATGGTCATGTCTTTTTACACGACTGATGCTCTCCACAAATTACCTTAGTCACTTTAATTTGGATATGATTATTCATCAAGGTTTAATCACTATCACTACAATCTTCTAAATCTAGCATCAGTTAGCAATACAAAAAAAAAAAAAGATCATAAGATCATTCAGAATGATGCTCTCAGGCCTTTAACACAGTTATGAATATGAATCTTTCTGTGTGACCATATAGCATCAACATTCTACTGGCTCCCGGTAAATTCTATAATGGAATTAAGGGTAGCGCTTTTTAGAGGTACAACAAAGTCCTATGTGTCACAGCAAGAAAAGCTTCCAGTGTTAAAACTAGCCAAATCTGTTGGTTGGTGGTTTTAGTATGAGAATGAGAATTACCTGTATTAGCAGGCCAACCTAGTCGTCTGTCCAACTGAATGTCACCGTTGTCATCACATCATGTTCTCTGCGTGTGTTTCTGTGGTTTCCTTGCGAAAACAACCACCAACAGCAACTTGTGGCTTGGTGTGCTAGCTACATTGTTTTTGGCATTTCTGCTGTTTCTGTGGAAATGAACATCGTTTTCAAAACAGCGCTGCATACGAAATATAACCGTTTTCTTAAACAATGCATTTTCACTTGAAACATCAGCCATTTAGTATCCTTACAAGTACATTGTTGTTTAGTCTAATCCTTCTTATTTGTCGCACAATTAAAATAAATGAATATATTTAAAAATAATGAAAGAGACAACAGATTTCATTTGCATCATTTTACAGCCCATACAGCAATAGTAATTATCACTCAGTGAGGTTTATTGTGTGAATCAAGTGCTAGGGTTTAAACAGTGAATTAAATATAATACAGACAAATTATAGTGTATGAACAGTATGACCATCAAATAAGGATGATGTTTCACTGTTAATAAAATTGTTTCCTGCTGATCTTTTAAATAGCAGTCAGCATTTAATACATATTTTGTTCAATGACAATTTTTTTTCCTTGATTTTGGTTAATTTTGCGTGAATGGAATCTTTATGTCTTTGGATATTTGCAGTATTGTTCCCATGTACAAAGTGTCACACCTGTTCTGGTGCAGAAGAAATTGTCTGGGCAGATTTGAGTCTTGACCCTCAAAACTCACACAGTACTTTAGGGATAAATTATTGAGCCCAGTCATCAAACATTAACAGCTGTCCACATTAATACTGCAGCTGTTGGAAATAAAACTAAACCCGACTAAATCTCAGCAGGATTTTACACAACTGCAAGACAATTCATCCCAAACTGTCTGGAAAATAGAAGAATTTGTACGATTTTGTCAAGAAACGATTACAATGAAACATAGTTCAGTGGTTCTCAACACAGGTGTCAGATCCTCTTTGGGAAACCTAAAGGTCATTTTTTTTCAAATTGTCAAAATAAGGTAAACTCTCAAAACTTGACTGCATGTCTGTGACGGTGGGTATGTCCTCCTGGACTGGATTCACTGCAACGCTTCATCAAATCAGAGATTGGAGAATCGGGGCGGCGTTGGCAGCTCCAATGTGAAAATGCTGGGAGACAATGATGTTGATGGAATGAAACAGGTGTCCATATATTGGTGTCCAAATGCAAATTAAGTCAAGGAGAAGTGGAAACTCAAGCGGAAACCTGGGAAATGAATGCCAAATCTCCATAAATGATCAAGTTAATTGTAATTAACTTCTCTAAGAACATGACTGGTCAGGGAGTTTAGTTTCTAATCAATTTTATATTCCTGTGCCCCCTGTCTCTCACTTGTTGTCCCTCTGATTACAGATGAGAGAGAGCGACTTAAGTTGATTAGCCTTCCTCACCTCCACTTAGCTCTGTCAAGTCTATTCTCTAATTTCATTATACTTTTCACAATGCTCGCAGGGCACGCCCTGCGAGCGGCGGGATGCCAGATGTGTCAACGCCTCACCAGTCAGCGTTTGATCCGAATTAAAAAATGTAACTCTAATGGCAAAAAAGAAAAAAAAAACTGAGCGTGCAAGTTGTATAAAGACTAACATTGGTATATCTTGAGGGAAAACTTGCAGCACTACAAGGCAACTTATTAAGTGCCCGTTTTTGTTCCAGCTTTCATTGCTTTATTTTTTATTTTTTAATGTTATTTTTTTCCGATGGGCACATGAAGATAAAGCATTGGAAGAGCGTTGGATACAGGTAAAGCAGCCACTGTAATATGAGCAGGTACAGAAAATCAACATCTGCATCTGTGTTCCTGCTTTTGCATCTCTCTTTTACATGTTTCCTACATTATTGTCTCGACTGTACAATACAGCTCCACTGTGGGGAGCTGTGTCTCCTCTTTATCTTCTTGGTTGTCTTTTTTTCCTCCTCTCTCTCTCTCCTCTCCTCTCTCTCTCTCTCTCCCTCTGTCTCTCTGTCTCTCTCTCTCTCTCTCTCTCTCTCTCTCTCTCTCTCTGTCTCTCTCTGGCACGTACCTTCACATGCAGCGGCTGTGGGCCGTTGCCGTTCATGTTAAAAGCTCAGCTGGGAAGTCAGAATCCCTTGGACTGATGCTCTGTGGCCTCAGTGTTTCACAGCTCTGTAGCTTGGACCGACCATCTGGGTTAGCATGGGGGAGGTGTGGTGCGTGTGTGTGTGTGTGGTGTGTGTGTGTGTGTGTGTGTGAGATAGAGTGTAGGTGGTGGGACTGGCAGGCATGCATACGTATGTCTATTTGTGTTTGACTCTGTTCCTGCTCATGCATGTGTGTTAATTCATTAATTTACATTCATCATGCAGAGTAGTAGGACATCTGTCAAAGTGAGTCCGAGATGTACAGGTGCGTACGGAGGTAGTTCGGCTATATGTCTGTGTGGGGGGTAATCTCTCTGTTGGTCTTTATGCATGTGTAATGACCCTCATCTCTGTAGGCAGCACTTGAATTGGGATGAAAACGGTGCCCTAACTCCAAATTAGTGACAGCGTGGTATGCAGCTTTTATGGGTAAGGAGTGTTTTTGTCTTGTTTACAAAGATGAATGGACGAACACAAGTACAACACTAACAATTAGTGCCGTCACACCCTTGCTCCAAGCCAGTGCAAATGAGTTATGGGTATTAAATATCCTTATTAAGTTATATGTGATTTAATAACCTTCTTCCCACTGCAGACAATTAAAGAAGGGTGGGATTTAATAAGTTGTGCTTCCTCCCTCTCCTATTTGGACGTGCAACCAGATTTTATTGTTCTGTGGCAATTTATTCCCTGTTTGTTTGCTGAGACATCTCTTGCTGGATTGGTGTGAGCAATTTATTTGATTTTCTGCTTGTTTGAGAAATATAAATCATTCTTAGATATACCATAACCAATAATCAGTACATTAATGAAAAAAGCATAATGACATTATGAATGATCAGTCACAAGAATACATGAATGAGATTTACGTCAAGCTTCGAGTGGACTCTACGAATCCCATCATACCTCGGGACATTAGTGTAACAGCTATAGCTATCTGCCACACATTAAGAAATTAATAACACAGTAACAATAACAGAAGTATGAGCTCTGTAACTGTTATTTATGGGGATAGTTTAAAGAGCTGCTGTTAGCATGAGCAGTTGTCAGTGATAGTCTCTATAGGTTTAAAAATACTGTAGAGAGAATCCAAATATATTGGTATTGGTAATATATACATATCTGAACTAGCATCTCCTCTTAATTGCTTGAAAAACTGAAAAAAGCTGAAAGGTGAATAAAAATGACAGTGCATAGGGAACTAGAATAGGATAGGATCAACATTTTTATTCTTCACAGTGTTTCAAAAAGTACCAAATACATAAATAGTTAAATATTTTATCAATGCCAACAAGAAGGATGCGACAAGCACTCAGATCAATGGGGTTATGATAGAACTACTTTACACAAATGCTTCACGTGAAAATGTATTGGTGTTTTTTGTATTTTGTTTCAGAAAAGGTTCATATTTATGTGGTAACATTTTGAAATGATGTGTGTTTACACAGAAAAGGAAAATACTGAAAATGTTGTAATTTTCAAGTTGGGCTGTTGTTGTTTCTTTGTGTAAACATAACCTTAGAGTCACAAATTAACTACAAATGCATGGTTTCCGTATTGAGGTGGAGGGAAACCAGAGTACCTGAAGAAAAAAAAAATTCCACAACAGACACAGGAAGAACATGGAAACTGCGCACAGAGAGACCTGGTCCCAACTCAAACCTGTGGGTATGTGTTCTAACAACGACACCCACCTCAGTGCTCCTGCAGGCACCACGCATTAATTGTTCTTTATTAATAATTTCCCATTGACCCTTCCTAACTCACCACAGCAGCAGTGAGTGTATCAGTCACGTACAATTTCCTTTGTTAAGTAACTGAACTAGTAATACTAATTATGGGAAATGGATCTGACTTGTGAAGCTCGGACTTGATCCTGCTTTAACCTCAAAGACTTTGCATTGCCTCGTAATGATGATATCACCACATAACAGTGTGCAGACAGTTTATTATTCAGGCTTTCTGATAAAAATGTGCTGCCCTGAAGCTTGAGCTCTTCTCTCAAAGCAGCGGAAGCAAGAAAAGAAGGAAAAAAAAAGAGGAAGAAGAAGAAATGACCAGAATGATGTTCTTACTGAAATGAAACCACAAGGTTTGCATTTAGATTTGAATTTATGAGGCCCAGCTTTTCTTTATGAAATAATACTGGAGTAATTTAACCCAATAAGCCTTAGATCAACATATCCGCGTCTCTGCGTTTATAGCCGGATGTGAAGGAAGGGATTTTAGATGAAGCCATTGTTTTAAATTCAGATGCAAGGTGACGTCGCATTGCATCCAGCTCAAAAGACACCAGAGAAATTCCTAAAGCAATCATGAAGACAATAAATATAAACATTTCTCTGCTCATGATGGGTTCAAAGAAGTCAAAATAGTAATAAAAATGATAATCATGAACACGGACGTCCCTATATATTGCCATTTCTTAATTTTTGAGCTTTATATATTTCAGGGTTTATGGAATCTAATCGTAGGAGATTAGTGGCTGCAAACTAACAGAGGAATTATTCACAATATCCCGCTTTTTTCTTCAATGGTCTGATCAATTTTGAGACTATGTAACCCAGTTAACACTCTTCACCATATGACCAAATTGTCATTTTACTGATGAATGAGAATTGGAGCGATTGAAATCAAAAGATAAATTTGATCATTAGCCCACCACCCAACTGTATTTTTAATATAGTTTTACAATATTCAAGCATAGTTGCAGTTGGTGCTGGGTTCAGATGTGGTTAATTGACCTGTTTCCTTGTATTAATATTTTTTGGTAGTCATCTTATGACCAGCTGGGTTTTTAAAAAGATGGGAAATGAAGCCATCTGAATTGACCCAATCTATTAAAGCTCGTGTCCGGAGTTTCCGTTCGTTTCCAACATATGTATCATTTTCAACAGAGCTTAAATGTGTCGATACTTTATTATAATATTAGCATAAAGCAATATAAAAATGTATTTATGAGCCCCGCCTTCGTCTCATAGACCCCCATGTTATCCGAAAAAGTGCCGGTCAGCGTCAGCCAATAGATTTCGAGCTTCTGCATTCTCGTGTTGTCAATCAAAGTGTGCGCGCAGCGTCGCAGCCAGAGAGCACGGCGCCGCTCGCCCAGGCAGAGGTGAGTTAGCTCTGCAGAAGCCGCCGCGCTTACCTCGGATATATCCACTGTCTGCTGAACATCCACCGTAAACAGCTAAACATGGAGGATGCTGTAGGACTCAGAGGCTCTCATTTTCACCCGACAGATAATAGCGTGCACAATTAAAGGGCGTGACTTGGTCGCTCATGAAAGCAGAGGGAGGGGGAACCTGAGACGTTGGATTAAAAAAACCCCTCTCTTTCAAAACTCCGGACACGAGCTTTAATGATTATTTGTAGAGCACTTGTCTTACAGTAAAAAAAAAAAAAAAAAAAAAAAGAAAATACAGTGAAAGTGTTCTACCGGTTAAAGATAGAGTGCATCCCATCCTCTATAGATCACACAACAACACACGCAACACCATTCACTCTCAGCACTACCCATTCATTCATTCATTCATTCATTCATTCATTCATTCATTCATTCATGTGATTTAAATTAGAACTTTCATCATGAATACATGGACCCATCTGGTCACACCCTGGTGACCCTAACGAGGCAGGACGCCTCATTCCACCCATAATGGCCATTAACTATTGATTCATACTTCCTGGGCTGTGGACTTGTGTTGGAAATGCATGCTCCTGGTTGGGGTACACAAGGCAGACAGGTCTGCAGTGGAGGCCTAGACAAACGCGTCTGAATTTCACCCACGACAGGGAGAACATGCAGACCCAATAGAGAGAGTCTGCAGTCAGATGGAAGTATTTATGGTGTACAACCAGACTGCTGCATTTGAATTTTTCTTCTTTTTATATAGATAGAATCTCTCCAGCGAGTCCTGAGCTGACCTCGGCACCTTCTCCCAGTTGTACGCACCTGGTAACCTTCCAGCGGGAAGAGACCTAATCGGATGCCCAAACCACATCAACTGGCTCTTTTCAATGTGGAGGAGTAGCGGCTCGACTACGAGTCTCTCCCACATGGCTGAAGTCCTCACTCTGCTGTGAGAAGTGATGCCTGCCACCCTGCAGAGAAAACCCATTTCAGTCGCTTGCATTTTCAATCTCATTCTTTTGGTCAGGTGCTGACTCACCCCAACCACTTTACAGTCGGCAGCGAACTGTACCTGTGAGCGCTGGATGCTGTCATGTAATGGTGCCAGGAATACAGCACCACTCATTAAAAAAGCCACTTTCTGGTGTAGGGGCCCATGATGCCACATGACTCCCTGCGCTCTCAAACTGGGTAAGAGGTAACTGTGTTACGCCATGTTGGATTTGGCAAGTGGTGGGCCCATGGGACACTTGAGCTACCCAGTCACTGGGCACTCACCAATGGACACCAGTCCCTGGCTCCAGGTGACCCTTGCCTGGGCAGATTACATGATTTGTTTGTGTTTTATATGCACCGGTTTCCTGTGTGTACATCAGCGTCTATTCACACTGGAAAGGCTTTATTGTCTGTAATGTCTGTGTCTATGTCGGTATGTCATACATGGGCTGTATCCTGGCTTTTGGGTACTGTGACTTGTAATTGACTCAAGCTTTCACCACTTCCTTAACTCTGGATAAAGTGGGATGAAAAAGATTTTGTTTTAAAAAGTGGTGGACACCCTTGTGGCTTTTGATTAAATTCCAACAAACTTTGCCTTAACTACACAAGGTTTTAGCTTCCTGAGAAGCAATACACTGTGCCAACAGGACAACCCCCCCCCCCCCCCCCCCCCCCCCCCCCCGCAACCAAAAATTTCCTAATATTTACTGTCCAACCCAGCAATGAGATGAAATATTCACTCTTATTGTCAAACTTCTTGAATACACAGTTTTTTCTGAGGTGCTGCAAGTGAGCATGTAGAGATAGTTGAGGGGTTTTCAGATTTTGTTCTACACACATCACACAAATAATGAAGTATCTATCTGCAGTGCTCCTCTCATTATGGCTTCCCCAGCAACTAATGATCTTCACTTTCCATAGCCAACAAAGAGGAATGCGATCCAGCAGACAGTCTTACAGTGTACATCGCAAGACAAAAGCATTGACTTTGTTGTGCACTTTCCTTTTATCTCTGTTAAAAAAAAAACAAAAAAAATCGAGGAAAAAAAATATGAATGGCAAGAAAAAGTGGGCCAACAACAATTAAATAGCCAAATTTCAGGGTTTGTTAAAGCTGAAGTAGGTCCATTTGGGAGCAGAGGAGGGGAAAAAAGAGACAGGCCTCTTGTTTTTTTCCTTTTTCCTGCCAAAGAACAAAGACTCCCACACCTCCTTTGCATTTTCTTGCATCTCTTCAGCCTGAAGATGCAGATGAAGACGGGGTAATTATCCTCTGATTGAGTATTCATAAACAATTATGCTATTGTTTTGTCTTTAATGATGCAAATTACGACTAATTACCTCACGTTAATGGATACCGAGAGTCTTTATGAGCTGTGGAATGGCGCAATTAGGCAACTGTTTATCTAACGGTGCCACGTGTAAATATTAGTTGTAGGTGCCTATGTATAGTTAATGTAAGCGTAACCATTTGTCTTACTCATCATCTGTCTCAGTTTGATGGATGTCTCATAGAAAAAGACCTGACTCTGCATTAGGAAAACTAATTCCATTAGAGTACCCATGAATAATAGAGTAGCATAAATAGAAAGTCTTACTCAAGTTTTATGCACGTAATGAACAAAGGTTTTGAATTTGCTCAGACTATTAAAAGTTAAAAAATGATGTCCCTCCTCCCAGTACTGCTAAATCTACAAATGAAATTGGTTCATACTTTATTTCAACCGGTTGCCAACAGTTATTTCCTATTTATACACAAGTACAAATCCATTGTTGGAGTCACTGTATTCTCTCATTTTGTCTATATTCTCTTTTAGTTTAATTTTTATCAAGAAACTGATGGTTGTCTCAACTGTCAAAAAGCGGCTCGCAGACTCCGGTGAATCATGTCGCAATTTTCTACTGCCACTTTCATCATTAAAACTTTTGTCGCAGCGAACGATCCTACAACTTCAATGTGATAACATTTTCTCAAGTGTGTGAATCAAAATGATCCGAGCAGCGGCTGAACAAAAAGACCAGACAAGGCCAGGCTGTTAGTCTGAAAAATACAACCAACCACATCCTGCAGCCCGAACGCATAAAAAAAAGCGACTGACATTAGCTGGGGGCATTTCAGTTCGTAGTGCATCGTCTTTTAATTAATAATGCCACCAGAATTAGCCATTCCTGCTCTCTTTTGCATACAAATTGTGTAATTTATTACCTAACAGTGGCATCATTCTTCTGGTGACACAAGTTGATTTAAGATAATCTCTTTAATTCCATGCTTTGATTTATAATGAGGGAAAGCAGCCGGTCACAAGTGTTGCGAAGGTTGCTGAAAATGTCTAATCAATATATTTATCAGTAGAGTAACTCTTGTAGATTTTCAATTTAAAGCACCTTCCCTTTTACTGTAGTGTTGATGTGTGACATTAGCTGGGCAGTCTGTGTTGGTCAGTCTGATCCACCCATCCAGCCCAGTTACATTATTAGCGGGAGAATGTTGCTCTGTAATCTTCCCATGGGCATTTCTCATGTCTCTGTCAGGAGTCAGTTCTGTACTGAGTTAGTTTGAAAGTGATAAACAAAAGCTAATTTGTGATCAATGTGAAGTACGCAACCAAATAAACACATTTCTATGTCTACTCTGCATTCATTTCTTACATTTTTCTATCCTCCTCCTGAAAATATACGGATATGGACCCATACAGTAGCACCAAAGGCAATCATGAGGGGGCGCAGTGTGGCCCTGAGTGTGAAGTTGTGTGAGTTTTCTTTACTCTTGCTCACCGATACATTTTGAATACATCCACAATACCGTAAATTTTCTCTTATCACCTCCCCCTAGCCAATTTCATCAGCAAATATGTACAAAATGACAGTACAATGTCCAGCCTCACTCATATGTGCACAAGTTGACAAGTTCAGTCTGGTATGGGGCACCACTCGGTGAAGGAAGTTATCAACTGCTTGGGCAGAGATCCAGAAATATTGAAAATGACAGTTGTCACCAATTTTTCGTACTGGTAAAACCAGACCAAAGATTCGTCAAATCATCCAAAACTTATTAATGGCCTCACCAAACCCCAACAATGCTCTGTTTTATTATTTTCCTTAAAATATTTACTTAAAATAAAATAAATGTTTACAGTATCTTTGATAATGACCCCCCCCCCACCCCCAATATAGAATGATAAAACCACAGCAGCAGAAGGAAAAACAAGACATTAATTGCCGAGCATGAGCAATGACTGTTAAAACAACAGTTAAGTTAAAAGGCAGTAAACAGAGAGGCAGCAGCTCCGCAACACCACCAGCTCAGGTATTTCCAATCATTGTTTCAGAGTTATTAATAATTTTGTAAAAGTATTGTGATACATTTAATATCGCTAATGCAGCCTCTACAACCAGAATCACAAAATCTAGTAAAGAGAAATTTGATATAGCAGAGCAAAAAAAACAAACTCAATTTACTCTGTCAGAAACATTTCAGGGTTATATCACTTTAGAATCATTAATGTTTTTGATGTCTGTTTTACTCCTGATTCATATTTCCTTCCTTAATCCACAGGCAGTTACTCACACAACTGTTGAAACACCCTGCCCCAAAATAATTGAATGGGAGTAAAGAGTTCTTGTTTCCACCGAAGCTCCATTATTGAAAAAGACTTCTGGAATCACATTCTGAATCCTGCTTCCCCCAACAAACTCAGTTTTTTTCCTCTGTTGCATCAGACACTGGACAACCCCCTAAAAAGAAATGGTGATGATAATAATAATACACCACACACACACACACACCACACACACACACACACACACCACACACACACACACACACACACACACACTGTATTCATTACAATACAGTAAAGCCCTTCTGTGAAATGGAGGTCAGGCAGAATGAGGAATGGAGAGCTCAGAAGTCTTAACCAGACTGAAATTCCAGCTCATTAAAAATAATGTATGACCACATATTGTGAAATGTTTTGTCCAGTTTACTTTGGAACTCAAAGGCCTGAGCTTCCTGTATTAACTGAGAAACTATGTGCCATAAATGAGGCCTATTGTTAGCCACAACATTAAGTACGCCTGCTTGGCCGCTTGTTAACGCTAATTTTAATTAACGATTCACAGAGAGGCAGGCCATTGTATTAGGACTTTTAGTCAGTGCAATCTGCAGATGTTCATATTCAAACAACTGAAAGGGAAAAGAAAGGCAATTTAATTGTCTTTAAAATGTTGTGTTTGTCAGATCAGTCGGCTTGAGAGTTTTCTACACTGATATTTCATGACACCTAGACTCCACAGAAAATAATCTGAGAAGAAGTAGACATCGAGTAATTCATTATTTAGAAATGCTTCTTTACAAGGAAATGAAAAGCTGTTTGAAAGGTTGTAAGCACTATTCCTAAATAATCTCCCAGATGACAGTGCAGACCGGGCATGGGGGGGGGGTGGGGGGGGGGGGGGGGGGGGGGGGGGGCGGGCAGGGGGGCTTTGATATAAAGTGGCATCTGTGTAATTCTGCAGGGTTCTGATGGTGCTTATTTTCTGCCTGAACAATACATTTTGTCGCGTCACACCCATATCCTGACATATTTTTTCCTCTTCCTTTATCACATCTTTATCTAAGACAAAACTAAACAGACAAAAACAAAAAGTCAGAGGTATTAATTACATGTGCTAAAAACGATCAAAAAACACCAACTAAAATCACCCATATTTTGATGTTCTTTCTTTGAAAAGTCTGACTTATTCATTTTGTGATTACAAAATCATACTGCAAATGTATGGAGGTATAATGACCAGCATGCAGGCACAGAGCTCTGTTTCTAACCCTTCCTCAAAGACTTTTCATTTTTTTAATGGAGTAATGGTTGTGGGAAAAAAAATTCCTAATTCTTGCACAGTGATGGGAGAGAAAAGGTTAAGAGGAGAGAAAAAAAAATGTATTATGGAGCTGGTTAAGGTAGAGAGAGGAACAAAACTGCTATACTTTTAACATCTCAAAAACAGTATTCAAGAACTGCTCGAAAACAAAATCAAATGTAGAAAGCATATGTAGTGACGTTTTCTAAAACCTAATGTAGTGATTTTTATGCCTGTACTTAAGCAAAGAGCATCTGTGACATAAGATTCTGTTCCAGTCTACACAAAGTGCAACTATTTTTGCCACTTACAGACTAATGCAGGTACCACTTTCCGGTCCAGCTCCTGCACTGCATTAATAGAAAATGGTTTATACGCGTGTGTGCCCTGGGTATGAAATGAAGCATGATCAAAACCAATGGTCGGGTGTTGTTACTGTTGTGACTATTACTGACCTTCTATAACTAGGTTATAATTCAATGGCACCATCATTCGCACAAGAATAGACTCTCAGCATCAGTGTACACTGGAGTTGTTACACCGAGGGTTTTGAAAAAAATTTTAATCAAGAGCTGAGGTTGTGTTTGTTGTTTATGACTATTTGTCAAGGTATTTTCTCTGAGATTGTCAAATGGCTCCGAAGGAGGGCAGTGGGCTTGCATGAGGCAGCGTCAGTGTCATTATTCAAGACGTGAGGACAGAATCGGTCAGGATCTGACAGCGGATGATATTGTGTGCTGCTCTTCATGCCAGACAGGTGAGCTGTCATACAGATAAAGTTTTATTTGTTACACAGCGTCTGCCGTGAACTCCAGCTGTGTTCTGCTGCGCCTTGGATCCACTCTCAATGACAATTTTCAGTGTTATTTATGTACTGCCAATTACAAGACAGTCTTCCTACTGTGTAAAACATAAAGTAATGTCAAGCACTGCTAAAAATGGAGAAGAAGATCGTGGTAGTATCCATTTGAGAAATAGTTGAGCAGTGGCAGAGAGAAGAGACTCCCTGCAATGTGTCAAAGTCTCAGCGCAGAAGTTTTTAACAGATATGGGAGGTGGCACTTGGGTTGGTTTGAGGTTGCACCTTGAGCACGTCTATAGATGAAGATTAATTTTTAAAAATAACCTCTATCATTGGCTGTGTAGCTTGTCATTGTCATTCAAACTGTATTGTAGTCTGATATGGACTATAGATTACTATATTTAATGCATACAATCTATTTTATTGGAAAAGTTTTACAGACTGAAGCACAACACTAATTGGCCTCATGAGAAAGTGACTAAAAGCATCTGAGACTTTTTTTTTGGTGAAGTGTTGTTTGGTGGGAATGACAGAAATCGAACAAAACTGAAGCATGCCACTTGGTGACATTTCGCTCACAAGCAAAAATGAAAATATGTGTTGAAATGAGATGGGATATAAATTTAGATTTGTCATAAAGAACTGCCTTTGTAAAGATCAGCCAGCTAGTTTAGTAGTTAGCCAGCAGAATTTTCAGGTTTCAACTTAAACTACACCCATATCAGTGTTTTGCACAGGACTTTAGTCAAGTATTTCATCATATTCAACTGGCATTTATTAGCTTGAAAGAAAATAAGAAAATGTTTGTTTAAGCAAATGAGAGATTAAAGAGGAGGGCTTTACTGAGAGGCTATCAGAGGGGTAAACATATCAGAATTGGGTGCTTTACAGCAACTTTGGAACTTATTAGAAAATAATTTCCAGACAATAAGTCACATCAGTCAAAAAATGTGTAATGAAGAGGAAAAATGAAACAAAAACAAAACATGTTTAAGTTGCACTGGACTACAGTCCACATTTATAGAGAAACTTTTTCCACAAAATTGAACACCAAGGAAGGTTAATTACACAATAACACACAGAACAACAGACAGATAGCTGTCCAGTATGTTAGCATAACACATTAACAGCCATTCAGCCATAAAACAGCAAAAAGATCATACCTAGGAGGTTCAATGGGCTAAATTAATATAACGAGTCAACGAGTCCTACAAGTCAAATCTGGTGAGCTACTTCACCGATCTCCATCCACATCACTGAGTCTATTGGATTCTTCATTCACAGTGTCACTTCTGAGCAAAACCACAAAGTCCAGAGAAAGATGAAGTCCAGGACTACGCCACAGCTCAATGACCATTAGGAGTAATGTACAAAGTCACAAGAAGCTGAAAAAAGTCACTGAACAGCTGATGATGGCTAAGCAAACATGCTGACAGCTGACCCAGCTAGCTAGTTTCCAACCAGCGAACTAGGCGGGGAACAATCTCAGCTTACGGGACAGTGGAAAAGACATGTAAATGCCATGCATCCCAGACAAATGCTCATCTAACATCAGCTGAAAAGGGAGAAATCACATGAAATACCAGCTGAAGCCTCCCCTCTTACAGCAGTAGTGTTTGGTCCTTGGTCCATGTGAGTCTGCATGAAATAAACATTTTAAATTATGTATTGTGATATAAGTCACAGAACCAGCCGAACCATAAAAAAAAGTGATTCATAGTCCAGATAATTCACTATGCATTTATTATTTCTGTTATAGGAATGTAGGCCTTTCCTGCATCCAGCATCTAAATACTCCTTTGAAACATAAAATAAAATCAAGCACTGCAACACAGTGGAGAAGAGTCTTTGTCATATCAGTATGAGCAATTCTGTTCTCCTTGTGTGAGCATTGTTTTTCTTTTGGTGCTCATGTTTCTTCCAACAGTCTTAGATTTACTTTCTGCTCATTCAAAATACATGCAAGTCCATTTATGGTGAGCTCTGCGACTGTCAATACCTGCTGCAAAGCTTTCCTCCCACCCACTGTACAACAGAACCACTGATTTCCTCACTCGGATTGTGCATCTGAGCCAGGCAGGGCCCTGTAAATGAAGCTGGCTCGCAACAGCAAGCAGCCATTAGCCGAAATGTTTTCAACCCAGACTACGCCAGTCTGAATTGGGCTTGAACATGGGAACCTGTTGGTGCAGTTGAAGCAAGCTTTTAAGCCATATTCTATAGCATAATCGTCGTTTCGTTATAATATCAATGCAACAGTCAGTGACATGGCTTTTGCGACGTGAACGCCAAGCAATTTGGTGGCCTCCTGCGTCGTTAACTCCTCGTCATGTTTTAGAAAGTACAGAGTGTGTAATGTGCTTCAGTCCTCTCAAGCAATTTCCCGGTCTTTTTGCTGGTGGTGTCAAGGTGATTGGAGGAACACCACCATTTCAAATACTGATTTTCTTCTTTCAGGGCTGTTACTGGTGTGAATGAGTAAACAGTCAAGGATGGGAGAAGAGGACAAGACTGAAAACACACCCTTGTGGAAAAGCCGTTCATTGGAGGAGGAGTGCAGATAATATGTGACGTCCCATCATTATTACTGCTGCTACTCTTCAGTTCAAATAAAACAGCTACTTGATAATACAAGGCTGTCAGTGAGTCACTGCATGTGCCAGACTTCTCACAGATTCACTACTCTTTTTCTTTCTCTGGGCCTGATTTACTGGGATGCTGCATAAGGTGCACTAAATTACACTTTCACGCAAATAGGTGGTGCTTTCGGTTCCTGTGCGTTGCACTTGATTTAAATAGGAGAACACCATGAGTGACATCATATGCAAGCAGAAGGTTTAAAATTTGAGCTTTGCAAATTGTTGACCCTGTTTCCATGCGGAGAATTAACTGGAAGCTGAGGCCATATTTACATGACAACTTTTTCAAGTGAAAAGCAAACTTTCTATGCATTTTAAGGTGTCCATTTATCCAAGAATGGTTCTTAGAGCTGCTGAAAATGCAACTTTTTGAGAGTAGCTCCCTGGAACTTTCCAAAAACACTCCCAGTCCTTGAAAGCAGGAAAAACAAAATTTTTTGAAAATGCTGCTATTGCACATGAGCACCACGGCAGTAGTAAGTAGTTCTTTTGCCTATACAGGAAATGGACAACAACAATGTTTCCTTCCTGAGTGTCATTTCTCCCTATTTTTCTGGGACTCGGTAGTTTGGAGTCACCGTAATAACATTCCAACATTATTGTGTATCTATACGAATATTTGTGTGCTCCCATTGTTTATGATTATAGCTATTTTGAGTATTATTTTGTTCTTTTGTAGAAATTTTAAAAGAATTCAGTCCCATCTAGAAAAAAAAGACTTTAAGTAACAAATGGTGGGAAAGTCATATTATGGTTTTATTTTATTATTTAAAATCCTCATATATCCCATAATGATTGTTTTGATCTTTCAGTGGCACCTGAGTTTTATTTTACTGGCCACCACGTGAAGGAAATGGACGTATATACTGGTATAAGCCTGAGTGAGCAGTGACACAGAGACAAAGTACAAACTCTCTGATGCCAAACTGCTGCCAGAGATTCTACTGTACCACTCAAACCATCACTATCATCGTGATATCTTAGTGAAATTTTGCATTATAGCAACACCTGAATTTATAGGACTTTTGCATTAGTGTGATGAAGCAGTGTCATCTATCAGGCATTTCATTCACTCTATTTGCCAAGATATCCAGTGCTATATATTCTGCACACATTATCAGGGCAAAATGTTGAGTATGTTGACCACATTATTTAATTGTTGTTGATTTAAAATAGTTTATGAGGAAACAGATTAAAACTTGTTAAAGCATTGAATGACAATTAGTAACTTACACATACTGTTATATTATATTCGACTTAAAGTAATAGCAAATACTGAAAAAAAAATATTTTGTGATTTATTTCAGTGATTTCCCTTTATAACTGTTGCTTAAAGAAAAAAATGCCAATGTGACATTTAAGTGCTAATTTTTGTACTAATTTCCCAGAAATTTGTAATCATTTTAAATGATTTCCATCTACTGTTTTCAATCCAGGGTAATATTTGCTGGAAGTGATGGGCAGAGCGATGGCTGAATAGATAATCCCCAACCCACCCAAATTACAGTTTGAATCCCTCCCCACTATCTGTCCATCTATCCTAACCTCAACTGGAACAGCAGAAAGTTTCCACCTCTGATTCTACAGGTTTCTTCTGGTTAAAAGGGAGTTTTTCCTTTCTGGCATCACTTATGCTTGCTCTTGTGGGATTATTGAGTTTTCCTTTAAAGAAGTGTCTTGAAGTCACTGTGTTCTAAATTATCCTATAAAAATGTAACTGAAATGAATGTATTATTTTCTTTTACAAATGAAAAAAAAGGAAGGAAAAAAAAGGAAATTCTTACCCTCTCACAAAGTTAAAAAGTTGAGTCCCAAGATGACTGGACAGAATACATCTGGAGCAAATTTATGAATTGGCAGCTAAAATATGTGAAATTAGCATAAACATATAGAAAGATATGCAGCTGTTGCTGTTGGTTGGTTGAAGTTTCAAGCAAATTATTTTCCAAATGTGTGTGTAAAGAAAATAACTTAAAAAAAAAGTACTTATTTAACTTAACCCCATTTGAGCAGTAGTCTGTAAATATGCAGCATATATCTTCATTGTTACTTCAGTATTAAGTTTTATTTAAAATATTAATGATGTGGTTGCTTATTCAAGCAGTCCATTTGTTTTTACTATTTATTTTCCTTTTGGAATTCTAACTGCTACAATGGCACAAAAGATTAAAACCAAGTGAATTGCAAAAGAAAACAGACTAAAAGAAGAGAAAATAAGATTTCTTTACGTCCTTCATGAGGAAACTACGTCAATAATAGGTAGCCTGTTTATTTAGCAAAAAAATCTAAATCAAAAGGGTTTTTTTATGCACTTGCAACGGGTTGGTTTTCTTCCACAAATAACTGAGGGATGCCCCCAAATAAGTCAGAATTCTTCCCATTTTAATTTGTGCAGTTCTTCCTTCGTGTTTCTCCCTACTGCCCAAAGAAATCTGTCTCAGGGGAAGAAAACGTGAGGTTGAGCGGTCCCCTCCACGTCTCCCTGTGCCTCACTCCGGCTAAATTATGTGTCATTGCAGCCCAATTTCATCACAGTGACTTGTTTTGTCTTCGTTTGATTTGTTTGTTTGCCGGGGTGTTGAAGTCAAAACCAAAACAATATGAATTTTGCAGAGGAGCCACAATGCTTCTAATGCTTACTCACACTATTTCAAGACAGCTTCTCTCTCTTTCTCTTTCTCTCTCTCTCTCTCTCTTTGTCACTTGTGCTTCTGAAGACCATCTTTTTCAAGGGTATAGCATTCTTCCGCTGCTATTTTTAACCAAGCTGTGCACACCAGAGGGAGAAGTAAGTGTGTTTGTACATGTGCCGTGTATGAGTGTGTGGTTTCGGGGGCTGATTTGATATTTGAGTTGCTGGGTCATTAAATGAGAAAAAATGAGGAAGAGCAATGGAAAGAGGTCAGCCTTTTTTGGACTACCCTTTATAGGACACTCATTTAAATACTTGAATTTCAACCCCAGGGTGTTGTTGAAGGGAATTTCAAGACTGTATTGGCAGCTTAAAGCAAGACCTAATAAGCACCTCCATATGCGCTTTGTTTAATGTACTACAGTAAATTAATAGAAAATGTTAAAGTGACCTGTTTTAACTTCATAATTCTAACATTTGTTATTTTTTGAAAAACAAACAAAAAACAAAAAAAAAAGGACAAGCTCAAAATAATGTGGTTGCTATAGGTGCGTGGATAAAAATATACCCATGTTTTGCACTTGTTATGTGTTCACTGCATACAACCACTATAGAAGAACTCACATTTTCTATTTGAGTGTGAATAGCAGTGGGTCAAAAAATAATGCGTTGACCTATTTACTTTAGGTGAGAAACTGGAAGGGTGTCACTATAACAGAGACCAGTTAAGCTACTAATTCTAATGTGTTTGCCAGCATGGAAAAAAACAGCTTAAAATTGTATAGTGCCTTTTTTGAAATTATTAGAAATGAAAAATTTCAATAATCAGGTATTGTACAATATTGAAATTCCATGTTTTTGTGTGAAATTGTGGATTAATTCTAAAAAAAAACAACCCCTCCCAAAAAACACACCAATAAATTATATTTATTTGTGAGAAATGTATGCTGCACAATGTAATACTGATAAAAGTGATAATGTATTTAATAATTTACAACTAAGCAATAGCTTTAATAGATTAATATTCTTGCTTAATGTTTTCAAAAAGCTTTCACAATCCTGTTGTCACAACTAAAACCATATGAGCTATTCTACAAAATAAAAAGAGAAAGAAAGATGTGCTTAATCATTTTTAGCTTACAATGAATAGTTTTAAAGAAACTGTTCATTTGCCCAATCAGGGCTTAATTAATAATGAGAACAGATCACAATTTAAAAGGATTAAACATTTTTAGTAAAAAACTGGTCTAAGTAAGCCACAGCTGTCAGGAACACAGGAAGTTCATTTATGTCACTGTAAGTCTTTCTATCTGACTCAAGTCATAATCCTGGGGGTAATTGGCAGAGCATCAAAGGAAAAAAATACAGATATTAATGCTAAATTTTAAGGAGTTCAAGTGTAAAGTTGTACAGATACTTGAAATTCCACAGAGTTACTGGTTTATGTTCGTCTTGCGAACAAACCTCGGTCTGTCACCTCCTCACCTCTACTGCTGGCAAAAAACTGCTTCCACTCACAACACCAGCTCTTTTCACCCTATTTGGCTTAAAATTCAACCAAATTCCCCAAACTGATCAATTATGATTCAAATACACTGTGCCCGCAAGCTGGAAAAATCTTCAACCAAACAGTTTTATCTGAGAGTCAGAATTCTGGATTGAGTTTTATTATTTTGGTTGATGGAATTTCTATTGTTTGACTTAATCTGATAACAGCATGTTAAACATGTTAATTTCACTTTTTCTTTCTCCTTAAAAGGTATATTGCCTTCTGTTTAAGTCATCACGGTAATCGTGATTTTCAGCCTGAACTATTAAGAATTTCCTGGTTTATAAAATGGCACAGACCTGGTACTGCATGCATTTGTGAATTTGCTTTCCATTTACATGAGCATGTTTTATGCATAATTTTAATAAACCAGACCCTGTTCCGAATGACTTCCCTGATAAAATTAAGGTTGAACAGACTTGTTTAAGTATTTACAATACAATCCGTCTTTTTTTGAAGGCACCAATCCTGTGCAAGGTGCAGAGTTTAGGAAATTGTGTGCTGCAGCTTGTGGGAAAAGGAGAAGCAGAAGTGTCAAGCAGTTTAATGCATTTATACTAAATCCAGTCAGTGCTCCTAGTCATCAAATGCAATCGCGTTATCATACTGCACTTTTACTATACTAATGACAATGGAGCTGTTCATTCATTTGTTCAGTTCAGTTCAGTTTTTTTTCTATAGCACCAAATAAACCACATCATTTTAGACGCTTACACGGAACATCACATACGAGCAAGCATTGGGACAGCGGAAAGGACAAACTCCTTTTTAACAGGAGGAGATCTGAAGAACCAGACTCAGAGGTGGAGACTGAAAACAGAACCAGACACAGAGGTGTCTCTGCTGTTCCAGTTGGTATTAGAGGACAGAAAGGGAGAAAAGGTTTGGATAGATTGATGAAGAGATTGTCTGGAGTGATTCAAACTCTGGCTTGGGAAAGGGGTGGTGATTGTCCATATAATTCCACAGACAGCCATTCTGTTCTATAAATGTAATTTACTTATGACTGTTTGGAGATGTGCAAAAGTTGTTTACAATAATCACTTTCCCAATGAAACGCGCACCATAGTTTCCAGACAGCGGTATAGCTTTCAGCATGTGACAACAAAGGACAAACTGATGTATTTTTGCTGACAGTAAATTGATGGCCAGGTGGATTCTATGCTACTTCTCCCACAAACCCTCTGTGAACTGCAAGTATAGTCCTTTGCTCTTATGTTGGGTGCCCGGTTGTCCTCATTATCTCCCCCAGATGCAATCCTGCAGGTTGTCCCTTGTTTGCATTGCATTGTTTAGTGCCTTTTCTCCAGTCGAGCTACATGCGCGCTAGTTGAAGAATGTGACACATGGCGCCTAATGGCATGCATCAATGACATGCCAGCAGGAGAGCGAGAGGCTTCCTCCCTTCCTGCCAAGCTTTGCAATCAAGTTGGAGTCTCACCCCAAACAACAGACCAGAATAAGTCCTCAGATAGGGATTAGTATGAGAGCAAACCACAAGGGGAAAACACAAATAAAAACAAACACGTTCTGTTGGATTTGGTTTAGACTGAGTTGGACACACAGGCTAATAACACATGCAAATACCCATACACACACGATTACACACACACAGAAAAAACACATGCATATGTGTGACACACACACACAGACACACACACACACACTGGGATTAACACAGTTACATGTCCTCTCACCAACATGTGTATTGGGTGGCGAACTCACTGAAGCTGAAATTCATGTTTATGAATGTGCTGGGTTTATGTGTTGCCATTGTTTTGTTTGTGGGACTGGTAAATTGGCCAACCTTTAGGCTTTTGACGATATCTGCCGGCTGTACAATAACACAGACGAGGCTCAACCCCCTCCCCACCCCAACACCACCTAATCATGGTGGAAAACAGTGCATGCTTGATCGACAGAGCTTGTTAGAAGGCTCTTATTTTCCAATCAGCGAAGTAATTATAAAGAGAGCCTCTTGGGTTCCCCCCATGTAATCTGGTCACAGTGGCTAGATCACCCCTGATAGGAGAGTTATTGCTAAACTCCCTGAAATACGTTGCCTGTGAGCTCCCTAACATGATTCATCACATTAATTGAAATACCCATAATGTTCCATATGCAACATTCAATGATTGGTGGAAATATAGTGTACATTAGTAAAATTAATAAACCCTGCACTGACTTATTTTATTGACAGATTCAGTGATACAGGAAGGTCATGCTAAAGAGGAACACAAGGTACTAGGAAAAGTGAGTCGACAGTGCTTTGTACTTTCAGAGAAATTATATAATTGGCAAAGTTACCTGAAACGACCCAAAGTGGTTTAGTTACTCTTTTTCAGAGTTCTGAATAAATCGTTGAGGACTTTTGATGTAGCCCACTCAGACTGGTTACGCAGAGCCTTGGGTTACAAAGCTTTTAATTAAATCAGTATCAGGTCAATTCATCGTGTCTGAATTCCTTCAAAGCTTTTTCCTAATTTATTACCAAATCTATTCCATGCTTACATTTTAACGTCTTCAATGAAAAAACAAGCATGAACAGAATTCAAATAGTCCAAACACTTCAGTTTTCTGACAGCATGGAGATAGCACAGCTGGGCTGGGTTCGCCCAAAGGTTGCAAATTCTATTCTTCCACACTTTAAAAACTCATCAAGTGGCATGCTGTGATTCACACAAACGCTGATTTGGAATTTTGTAAACATATTGGAGGTTTATGTGTTGAAACATTATCTGGCATTTATCAAAGATCTTGGGTGAACCCAGAAGCAGACTCATACACAAGACATAGTTTGACATGAAGGTGTCCTTAGGGAGCAATCCAAGAACGAAGCCCAAAAACCTGAGCAAGACACCTCCACTTTAGTATAGTGCAATATAAATGAAATCATTCATTGGTAGTCAATGTGTGACTGCACTTCTTGTTTTTCCTTTCGTCTGTGTCCTAGCTAGTATATGTACAGGACCCAGAACTTTGTGGTTTCATTTTTTGCATAAAATTTTTCCTGACACTTGCTGGGAAGCTGTCCATTTATTTTTTCAGTCCCTTCTTTGCTGACCCTAATGGTCCAGTGACCAAAAGTGTTATTCCTGTTTTAATTCCCGATGCCGTGACCTACCTCCTATACAGGTGCCTCTCCCACCTGTAGAAGACGAAGAGTAGAGTAGAGTGGAGTAGAGAGTTACTTATTAATCCCAACCTGGGCACTGTGAGAATCATGTTTTATGATTTCTCCAGTGCCTTCAACACCATCAAACCTGTGCTTCTGAGGGACCAGCTGGAGCGGACAGGAGTGGACTCTCACCTCATAATGTGGCTGCTGGATTATCTCACTAACCGGCCACAGTTTGTGAGGGCTGGGAGCTGTGTATCTCACACTGTGGTCTGCAGGACGGGGGCCCTGCGGGGGACTGTCCTTGCCCTCTTTCTTTTCACCTTTCACACTGCAGACTTCCTGTGGCACACTGTCATCTAGAAAAAGTTATTTGACAACTCTGCCGTTGTTGGTCACATCACTGACATAGATGAGAAGGAGCACAGAGAACTCAACCGTGACTTTGTGGAGTGGTGCCTGCTGAACTGCCTCCAGATCAACGCTGTGAAAACTAAAAGCCTCATTATGCTCCCCCGTCGCGGCGACGGGGAGCATAATGACGTGCGTACGCCATAGTCCACGACGGGCTACACCGGGGCTTGATGTGCGCCTCCCAAAAATCTGACTTCACGTCGAGGCGACGCGTGGTGACGTGAACGTCGAGGGCTGTGATTGGTCCGCTTTCGCGTTGTTTATAGAATGAAGTAGGACTCACCCCGAATGCTTTTCTGATCCGAACAGTGCTTCAGGAGAAATTTAGATCCAAAATTGAGCGGCGCACATCCCTATACTGTTAGCAGTGTTAGCACTGTTAGCAGACGGGGCTATGTGTATAGCTGCTCCTAAAACGGCTTTAATCGTCCCAAAACTCATTAGTTTCCCCAATATTTCATCATGGTCCACTCACACCACTCCTCCGCGATAGTCCGGTGTCGCAGATATGTCATATATGCAGATATATGTTCGGGAAGTGCACGCGTGTCTAGATACGTAGGTCTAGAAATCTATAGATGTCTCTCTATAGATCTATGTCTAGGTAAAGCCGGAGCTACGGAAGCCGCATTGTTGTTGTGACTGCTAGCGGCTTGTGGTGAAATTGCAGAAGAGGGCGTTCCCTTGATGCAGAAGCATGATATGTTCACTAGCGGCGTAGGAACGACGTCGCGGCAACGGGGAGCATACTGAGGCCTTTATGAACTGGTGGTGGAGTTTAGCAGGATCAGACACACTTCACCCTCACCAGTGAACATTCAGAGAATGGACATTGAGATTGTGGACTCTTAAAAGTACGGGAATCACATAGAGGAGCTCCGGCACTGGAGAGGAGCAGTTTGGATGATGCTGTTGATGACAGTTTTCCAAGCTGTATCACAGAGAGTGGAGGCTCATGGCTTCACTTTGGACTGAGCAGAGTCGCGGAGGAGCAAATGCCGGAGAGCGAAGCACCATGTTTGCAGTCACTTAATGACGACATGCATCTGCGTCCTTTTACAACCCCGTTCGTAACCCGACTACATTCAAACCATGCTGACTGCAGCAGGGACACACAACACATAAGCAGTGCATGGACCTGTATTTTTCAGGACCAACCTGTACGGTGCCGCTGAAACAAAGCATAAAAAACGGGTAAAGAAGGCCAGCACTGTCCTGGGCTGCTCTCTTGATCTTGTGACGGTGGTGGGACACAGGAGGATGATAGCAAAGCTCTTGTCTATCATGGAGGACACTTTCCACCGACTGTGTGAAACAATAACGTCACTGGGCAGCTCCTTCAGTGACAGACTGTTTCACCCGTGGTGTCTAAAGGAGAAATAATGCAGGTGCTCCCTTCCTGTTCAACTGTTCAACCAAGCCTGCTGAAACCCAACCAAGAACAAACTGTGCAATAAAATAATTTTTTTTCTTTTATTTCTTTCTACACCCTTTTTTACACTCCTTCTTAAAGGAAACGCAAACTTATTACTCTAGTGCACTGTGTGCATTGTGTGCTGCTTTTTTAAACTTTGCAATATCTATTTTTAACTGCTGCTGTAACACGAATATGTCCCCATTGTGGTATTAATAAAGGATCTATCTATCTATCTCTATCTATCTATCTATCTATCTATCTATCTATCTATCTATCTATCTATCTAATGCCCCCATTTGTTCAGCTTCTAGATCTCGAAGAGCTTCAAAGTGAGTGTTGTTAAGATGGTGTCGATGGATGACATTGACATGTCTGATCACGAGAACAATTTCTTCCCCTTCCAGCCCCTGATGACAATATCTTGCATCTGTGGCAGGTTCATGATCATACCATTACCCATTCATCATTTGTATTTTATACGATTGCATTTCTTCCAGTCCTTGTATTCTGTTGCCTTGGGTTGTTAGATATTATGAGTTTTGACAGCTCAGAGGACAACCTCATATCATAGATTGTTGCTTTAGATTTCCATTTCCATTCACAATAAGAATAGTATGAATAATAATGTGAGGATTTCCAGGGATTGTTATCCATACCATGTCCGGCATTTGGACTTGCACTCATTTTACTTTTACAAGTTTGATGCCAGCATGTCAACAAGTTAGCAGACTAACATGTTTTTGTTTTGTTTTTTTTCTGATGCAGTATTTTTGTTTATTTATTTGTCTTATTTGTTGTTGCCCAGCAGAGAATATTGTCCTCTGGAATGTTTGGTCCAGCATGCACGAATGATACATTTATGGGTTGTGATAGAGTGTGAAGCATTCAAGATAGCTTACTAAGTGGTTGGAAAAGAAATAGCTGAGTTGTGGGAAGCCAAATTGTCATGTTAGGAATGGTAATGCTGACTATAGCAAATGAATGGCACAGCCACTCAAGGCCTGAGCTGTGCAACCTTTCAAGATGTTTAAAAAAAAAAAAAACCTTCAGGCCACAGATCTGTTCATAAAGCTCTGAGTAACTCTGCTTTTCAGACTGACCATCTAAAGGTTGCTGGAATCGGATCTTGCTGTGTTCTTAAGGTGTCTGGTGGTGACGGAGTCCGATGTGTTTTTAATTGGATGGAAGCGAGGCACGGTGGTGCAGTTCCTGACTCAGGATGTGACCAAATGAGTGAGTGTTGCTTTTTGTTCTGCTGCTCAGTATGCTCAGAGGGATTTGCTTTTAAAGCATTTTAAAAGGCTATTGTGTCACCTCCATGCCCGCCTTTTCATCACTGATGGAGTACTGATGATACCTTTAGAGTGTAAGCCCTGCTTAAGCTGCAGTGATTGGACCTATCACACTGCAAAATACACGAGGTGATCCCATAATACTAATCTTTGTCAGCACCTTTAACGACACTGGTCGTTTAGCTACGTCTCTGCTTCAACAAAGGGGGGAGGGAAAAAAAAGTCTCACATGACTGAGCAGACAGGACCTAGGACCTAAATCCTAAATTCAAAGACAGACCTTAAAGGTACAGCACGAGAATGTCATGATGCCTCTTCATATTTGTGAGGCAGTCATACTCAGTTCTTTTGAACTTGTTACTTTCTTTTGTGTTTGTTTTTTGTTTGTTTTTTGCGTTTTTAATTTCCCAAATTCCCCACTTCTTTTGTTTTGCACTGATTGGACTGAGGAAAAACAAAAGTCCTTGCAAGATGTAATACTCAAGCCAGCTAGTTACGTTGCTTACTTAAGTACACATACAGTAAAAACAAAGAATGCTAAATTACATGCTCTTACAAACAGATTATCCTTTCAATTAAGAATAACTCCATGAGTGGCAACATATGTAAACAGAAGTATTCAAATGAGGGTTTTGTGGGCATTTGGCCCTGCTTACACCGTGATCTGCGGGAAGCAGTATCCTTTCAGTGTTTGTTTGCTTGAGTTCACAATGGAGCAATGAGATGAAATGCTGAGCCCCCATGAGGACAAAATAAATTGTGATAGTATGGATTTGTACGTTTTGTTGGGTCATCAGACATATCAGAGCATGACAGCAAATAAATTTGAAAACAGAAAACTGTTGGGAGGAGTTCTCCCTCAAAGACAAAACAATGGGAAAAAGGAGTGAAACTTTAATGGAGCTTCAGGAAAGATTATAAGACGTAAGAAGGTGCAACATAGGAAATATCTTTTCAATAAAGTCTATGAAAATTATGGTGAGACATTTGAGGAAATACTTCAAAATCCACAAGGACAGTAACAATTCTCCTTAATGCTGATCTGACTTACATCTCCAAATATGTTCAAAACCGATCCAGTCATACACATTGCAAGTATTTCAAACTTAAATAATTTTCTATTTGGTTTTTTTCTCTTTTTTTCCAGATGGAACAGGACCTCCACTAGCACTTTCTATCTGTCCCTAATTAGTATGGTGCACAGTGGCAACGCCAGGCTTTGTTTGTATAATAGGCAGATTTGAGAGGAGCAGGTTATCAGCCCACCATCCAACTGCCAACCTGGAGGAGCAGGGGATGTATGGTCTTTACCTTTCATCCTGTTTCAGCATGGGTCGCCCTACATGGACTATAATGCCACTATGGCAGTGGTGCAGATGCACATCGCCAGTATTTCTGCTGTCTACACAGAAACAGTGCCCGAGCATTCCCAAAAGTTATATTCTCCCTTGCTTACATGGATACAGAGTCACAACATTTATGAAAAGTGCCACTGGCTATTTTGAAAAAGCTGCGTTTTCAGTGTCTGAGACCACTGTTGTATATATGCAGAGCCACAAAACACAAGAAAATCTTTCTGTTTTCACTTAAAAACATTGTCATGTAAACGAGGCCTTAAACTGTGAAAATTGACCTTATTTACAACATTGATGAGAGACTGATTTCTCTTTTTAACATGCTGTGTATGGAAATTTGACAAAAACAATGGAAAATAACAGTCTGTATTAGTGGCACTGAAATGATGAATTTCAGCTAGTTTCAGTTTATTATTATTTGCTCATTTTTGTAAATCTGACTCTGAAAAAGTCAGCAGCTCACCTGTAGACAGCCCTGACATGTATCACTGCTGTTCGAACCCCTTGACCAGACAGTCTCACAGGCTGACACAGACGTTGATTTCCCCAGTCTGTCAAATTGGACTAAATTCCACAAAACACAGTGACACAATTCACTCGATGTTTCGCTGCTGACCTGGAAAGCAGACGAGGAAGACAAATGAGGCCACCGTTATCCATTCTGCACGCTGAGTTCAGAGGGGGGGAAAAAAAAAAAAAATCAGGAGTGGGGCTGTGTGATATTAATGCACACGTCACCGCGACTGGAGAGACCACAACGATAAACATTGAAATTCTCTCAGATACATCAAAGCTGATGCATAATGAACCCAGTATCTTTAGGGCACGGAGACATACACTCCATGCCTCTAATGTGATATTTCCCATTTCAGAGTGAGCATTCAAATCATATTTCATCCCTGACATCTCCCGCATTTTGTCCGAGTGTGGCCCGCTCCCAGGGGGCAGATGTTTGCACAGCAGCAGTACTCGTCAAAAGCTGGGAGACAACAACACAGGTTGGCTCGCTCAGCAACGCAGACCTCCCACCCCTCCCCGCTGCACACGCAGTGCCTCGGCTCTGACGCCGTACTTAGCACAATCATTTTGATCCCTTCAGGATGTATGAAAATTAAAGAGGTTCATAGGTTGTTGTAGCAATTACCGGCGACTTACAGTTGCTTTTGCTCAGCGGCTTCCACACGGTGAAATGGATTCTAACGCGCTGGCCTTTCTCCACACTCACCGGCCCTGTGCTAAATTGTGTCCCGAGGAAGTGTTTTAATAACAGTTTTTGCCGAGTTTACACCACGCCGCATAAGAAGCAGCGGGATGAATAAGTACCCAACACCTGGGTTCTGGGTCATTCTGGTTAATAGGGTGTGATATAGTCACTGTAGGACTGCAATATTGAGTTGGGGTGGGAGGAGAACCAGATTACTGATTACCCCCTTCAAACAATTCGGCTTCGTTTATTATTACAAGCAAAAATAGCACTGGAAAATTCAAATGCCTAGTCCTGCATGTTCACAAGAATTATATTAGTTATGTGACATTAGAGAATGTATTGCAAATCTTTCTTATGGTGAATCACAAGAAATGCAGAGATAATGTTGCAATTTAAAGAAGGTCTTCACTCTTTTTATTCAATGCCTGCTTTTCTTATTATTATTATTTTCCATTTAAACTACAATAATTTATCTTCAGTGCTGTGTTGCTTGCCTAAATGTACTGTCCTGCTTCTATGCACCCAACAGGGACACCATCTTTTCTAAAGAAATACACAGACAGCTTGAATTTCATTCTTCCACTATATAGATAGCCAGTAAACGTAAGTGTTGGAATTATCTTGACATTGTAAAAGTTCAATTTACTTTTACAATCATTGTATAACTTAATCTTTAGCACCAAGTGCAGAAACATACTTCTGAAATCTGTATCGCTTATTAAAAATAAATGCCGCTTTTATTACCTAGTTACCTCCAGCAACAATAAACATTCAGGAAGAGGTGGGAATCACAGAGGAGTGGAAGCATGTGGATATCGCAACTTCTTCCTTACAAATATTGAAGACTGGTCTCCCTTAACAAATATTACAATAAAAATACAAGTAGAGGAGTGACACGAATTGTACAAACAACAGGGTGCGTTTTGTACCTTTAAAATGACAACATCTGTTCTCTTGTGGTTCCTTCTCAATGGTTTGGTTCATTTCATGTTAGACTTTTGAATGTAATAAGACATTAAACACTTGGGATCATTTTGGAGCAGTTTGGTCTGTTGCGATTGAAGAACTATTCAAACAAATCTCTGTGTTCTTATAATAAAATCAATATAATTGCAACTGCAGTAATATTCGAAAGAACACATTTTCGATACTGCACTTAACTTAGTTTTTAGTCTTCTTTTGTTGACGGTGAGTAAAAATTATGATTTTGTTAATCATTCTGAATGAAACCAATTTCCAAACCAGAGAAAAGTACATGGGACAAGTCTCTTGCAGCCTCATTAGTCCTACTTTTGCCCCCAGTCATAATGCAATTGTGTTTAAATTGGATTCAAAACTGAACAGCAATTAGAGATGTTATCATGCACGGGAAATGAATTGTTTGACAGCTACTACGTGCTTTTTAAAACATTGTGGGCATAAACCATATTGTAAGTTTCATCAATCAGTTTACCTATTCCCACATCTGCTCATCATGAAGCAAGCGACCTACAGATCACTTAGGTGCAAGTGTTCAGATCCTCTGTGATGCTCCACATGATCCAGTCTACAACAAGACTGAAAAAGCACTGTGCACAAAATACAGCCCTACCTGATATTGTTCTACACTTTCAAACAGGATGTCACTGTCCACCAATAGAACAGGCAAAAGTTGCTGACAGAAACTTCTGATGGTCTCAATAAGGCGAGTGGGGAGTCCATATTCATGTAGGGATCCAGCAGAGAGTGTCCCAGTGAACACTGTCCAAATCCAAACAGTTGACACACAGAGGACTGGTCCCACTCGGCACATTGTTCAATGATGCTTCTCAGTGTGAAATATGACCAACACAGCCTCTCCCTCTCGTGAAACCTGCCTGTTCCTCTCGAATCTTAAGGTCCACATCTCTTCATGACTACTTTGACTGGGAGCTGTCAGAATGCAGCAAATGGCGCAGCATTACGTTGTTATCCATAGCCAGCAAGATCCTTACAAAAGAGAAAACACACGCACGCACGCATGCACGCACGCACACACACACACACACACACACACACACACACACACACACACACACACAAGCCCATTGTTAAAAAGTGAATTCAATAAAGGAGTGTATTAGGACTTCATTTCTTTGCTTACGATATCACACTCTCTTGATGTTATCAATTGTAAAAAAGCATGAGTCCTTTTCAATGCGTTCTTCGTCTTTGTCCTAGATATGCTAGAGAAATACATCACTGATCGCCACCAACTTTGTCTCCATTAGGGGCTTTTGTATACTGAGAACAACGATGAATTATTTAGATTTTTTTTTAATACAAACCCACTCTCTCCTATCATTCTCATATTAGCAGGAGGGCTAGTACAGACTGAGCGGTAACTCATTGTATGTGTTGTTTTCAAAATGATACCCATCAACTATCTTCCTATGATGCATAAACTCCCTGTTGCTCCTATGGCTACATTTTGGTTTATAGTATTATATTATATAGTGACTGCCGACAGCCAGGAATAATACAATCAATTTGTCTCGCTCACCGGGGAGTGCAAAGGACCCCTTCTGTCTTACTTGTTCTGTTTTTTTCTGTTTTCGCTTTTTCCTTTCCCAAACTTGTATTGCGGTGATCTTTGACTTGCACAGTCGCTGATCACACCCAAAACTCTGGATTCCTAATCGATTTTCAGCCATGTCAACTCCTGGCTGCAAGTCGTCACAGCATCCCAGCATGAGTCTTCATTCTCAGGAGGAAATGTTTGGCAACTTATCACTCCTGTTTCCACAATTGAGAACTGAAAATAATGAGAGAATAATTACTTTCTGCAGCTAAGTCCTCGTCATGTTGGATTTGCCTGTCTGAGGCTGTTAACAGTATCACACAGGCACATCTCTGCTCTACATTTGGTAATATTTTCACACAGTGGTGGGAAACCAGTGGTGAAACTCTCAACTACGTTTTGTAAGGATGACAAGTTCCAGTTTTTAAGTCTTCAAGTATCTCTACAGGAAGCTCTGTGGCTGCCTGTTGTATTATGGAAAACAAATTTATAATAACTCCAATAATTACCCGTGTAAGCTTAAAGCATGAACGATGCTGTTTATTCTTCGTCTTGTTACTCTGCAACATGATCGGCCCTCAGGGATTGAAAAAAAAACCCCACTGGTGATGTTATTAAAGGTATTTTCAAAGAGATTTTCTTCATTATTACACCAACCCCTGTAAATGCTGTGTAGAAAATTATATTGTCATCACTGCATGTATTTGTTGAGGCAGACACTCTTGTAAACATAATACAGCATGAACAACAGATTTCATACTCTCAGACCTCCTATAGAGAACATACGCATTAACGCCGGAGGGCTTTGCTGCATAATTTTGCATAATGGAAATGTGTCTGCTTTTTAAGGCGACATCGCTTGCTTCTAAGTTCATTACATGCAAAGAATTGTCATTCGGAGGAGTTAAAAACAAAAAACAAAAAAAAACAAAAAAAAACAAATGTCAGTAAGTTGAGATTACAAACATTATTTTGGCTTTTCTGGCCACATGCATCCAAAAGAGTGTTTACTTTGGTTAATGTTTTCCTCATTTCCATCAGGTAAAATGACCCATTAACATACTGATCAAGAGCTTCCAGGTTAAACTAAGAAGAGGGAACACCTGACACCCTAGTGGATTCACCTCATTATTATTTATAGGAAATTACTGTAAATATTGTTGTGGTGAGATATCAGTGGCAGGAAAGAGGTGTGAAGAAAGCAGGAAGTCTAATTAGCAGGGAGAGTATCTCATGCTGGAACGTGCAGGACACTGTGGTGCTGCTTGTTTATTTGCTTTCAGAGGTTCAGCTGTGAGTTTCTTTTGTCTGTGCTCATCTGTACAGTTCAAAGCAACCCCTACAATGCAGACACGGGTCATCTCTTCCCTTTTCAAATAATGACAGATAAGGAGTTTGTGGAGGATAACAGTAATATATTTTCCTTAAGACATTTAGGAATTAAAGCTAGGTACAGCATTAGGAAACCTAATATGCAGCCACAGCATATAGTCACAATTTCTGAGTATAAATGAACTCTCACATTTTTTTGCTCTCTTCCCATGTGTCATTGTCTGCATCTTGTCCTGTCGTCACTTCCTGTTTTATTGTGTCTGACCTGTTTGTCCACGTCTCTGTCCACTTGTCTTTCCTGTGCTCTCCCTCCATGTGTCTAATTAGTCTTAATGCGTTTCACCTGCGTCTTCCCTTCCTCAGTGTATTTAAACCTCCTTCGCCTGTGTGTCAGTGCCAGATCTTATAATGTGCCTCTGTGTCCTTAGAGATCCTGCTCCTTCTGTGTCTTCCCCATATCTTGAGCATTTCTGGATTATTGGATTTTGTTTCTGGGACTCTCGGCTCTGGCTTGAATAACCCCTTTTGAATTCTTCTGCGCTAATAAACCTTGTTACTACTCTAAAACTCTTGGTTGCTTTGGGGTTCAACTGGTCCGTGACAGTGCTGAGCTCCCACAATCACAAAAATGAAAGTGGTGCCAAGAAGTTGACCATGTTGGCGGAGGAGTAACAAAGGATATTGGAATGTTAGAAAATGATGCTGGATATGGTAAGAAATGGAAAGCATTTATAGGGATGCACAGATACCAATTTTTTAAAGGACAAGTAAGAGTGCTAAGTCTGCTAAGACAGGTGGCTTTCGCTCTCGCTTTCGGCCTCGTCTTACAAAAGGATTTTGCTAGCATGCAGCCCTGTGCCCTGTGTGAAGCATCATCCATCTACTAGCCACTTATACCTAATCATAGAAGAACTCACATCAACAGAATAAATGTCAAGTCAAGAGTTCATTGTAATCAAATGAATCAGTACTTTGTTTAGTCATGTTTGTTATTTACCTGTGCTCAGTCGTACCCACGAAAAAGAAGAAAGCTTGAGTGTGCTCAGAATCGTATGAAGGTTCATGATCCCAGCTGGAGAGGAGGTTTGAGAGGTTTGCTTTCTGCAGGATGGAGGAATCATGGTCACTTCTGTTTCTGTAGGTTGTGTGTGTGTGTGTGTGTGTGTGTGTGTGTGTGTGTGTGTGTGTGGTGTGTTGTGAGGGGGCTAGCAGCAGGCTAGCTGGAATAGCAAAGGTTTCCTCTTTTGATGTCAGCTTCTCAGCTGACAGTGAAAGTCAGGGAAGGCTGTTGGAGTCATGACAGTGTGTGCAGGAATCTGGTTTTGGCAAAGGCTGCATGCAGTGACTTGAATTGTCCGTTGTTGTAGCTGTGGCTTTCCCGGGACTACTTCTGAAACCGGATGAATGGCGAGCAGGTGTCCTGGAGGGCAGAGCACTCGAGAATAGGTGACTGAAATGAAAGAGTCCTGTGCAAAAGATGAAAAACAAGATCAATTCTGTGACTTCTGTTTTTTCTTTCTTTCTTAATATTCTCTGTTCCTCTGTCCTCCCATGATGCACAGTACGCTGAGGGCTGTGTGGAGTGAATGACTCGCAGATCCTCCACAGAATACTTCAATGGGCATGCACATGAACTTGCATCCTTGAGCGGGTGGACTTTATTATATGTTATATTGAAGTCATCCAAAAAAAAATGGTTTGGGGCCGGCAGAGGAAATGCCTCTCATCATGATAACAGCACCTCTCCTGAAGGTTGAGCTGATCTGCAGCACCTATTCAACTAAGGAAAAAAGTGCAAGCATAAATTCTGCAAGTGTTTTCAAAGCAGTAGATTGCATTATGTTTCTATTAATCTGAATGAACTCCTTCCACTGTCTGGTAAACACATTCAATATTTCTAATTCATGAACTGAACTCACCTAATAGAGGGTGTGGGTTTTTCTGCATCTATAAGGCACAGTCCTCACTGCCCCTGATTAGTAGATCAGCATTCATCCTTGTTTATGAATATAACATTTATGTTTGTTTTAATATTTATAAAACCTTGCTTAGATAAGTACCCATGTACCTCACTCACTACGCGTTTATGTCTTATCATCTCAGAGGGTTTTGCAGTGGTGTGGGGCAGAGGTGGAGACAGCAGGTGCTGCCCGTATGGGGACGTCCCCTCATGAGTCCTTTGATGATGAACATGAAGCCAGAATTCATGTTTTAGATACTGACAATGATACTGAAATGTCAGAACAGTTTTTCTTGATCTTTATGCGATTACACATTATGTATACTGACTCTTACATTGTGTAATTTGATCAGAATATGTGTTTTGTAGAGGTCAGAGCTGCAATAATTTTAGGCCTGTGTCACTAACCCCCATTTTACACCGGATGCATTGTGGCTACATTGCAGCTGCGTCACTTCGCATCCTCCGCAGTGGTCTTGCACCATTATCCACCTTATGTGCATGCATTGCGGAGATTTTATTTATTTTAATTTTTTTTTTTTTTTGCATCAATTGAACTTATCCATTAATCCATCCATCCATCTTAAAATGCTATATGGGGGTGGGGGGGATATGCCCAGAATTCTCTGATCTCAGACACTTCCTTCAGATCATCCAGGAGGATTGCAAGGAGTTCCCTGACCAGCCAAGACAGTCATCCGAAACATATATCCTAGCCACCTCAGCTGGTTGCTTTTGATGTAGAGTAGCAGCTCTACTCCAAGCTCCTCCCTGGGAGCATCCAGCCACCCTAAGTAGGAACCTAATTTTGGCCTGGGGTTGGGCCTTGCATTGGGCCCCATGGGCAAAGCCCGGCCAGGCTCAGCCCAAAGAAGCGACATGGACCCACCCTCCGGCAGAAGCACCACCCGCCGAGGGAACCATAGGGGCCAGGGGCAATGTGGATTGGGTGGCAGCCGACAGCAGGGTGCCTGCTGACCCGATCCCCGAACACAGAGACTGTCTCTAGGGACATGGAGTGTCACCTCTTTGGGGGAAACAGCACCTTCTCGAAGTGTAATAATTTATTACATAATGCGGCAAAATTTATTACAAAATGCGTTGGAGCAATTTAATACAAAATGCGGCTTTATTACAAAATAAAATGACAAAATTATTACATTTTGGGCATTTATTACAAATGCACTGTTATTGCAAAATGCGGCTCAACAGGGAGTTTCAGTGCCCGCATGATCCCAGGAGCTATGATGTCTGGGCTTTATGCCCTTGGTAGAGTCTCCCATGGTAAATGAATCCTGTGTGACAGGCCAGAGTAAGAGCAGCTCAAAAGCCCCTATGAAAGAGTTAAACCAAGGGCTGTGATGTTGCCCAGTATTATGAAGCCAGGGCCCCACTCATGGCTCATGGCTGGGGCTCCTGTGCAGGTGCCTGATAGTCGGACCTTCCTGGCTCAGTCCAAAGGGAGAACGCGGGCCTGTTATCTAGTGGACTCGCCCCCTTCCGAGGGAACCGTAGGGGCCATATGGCGTGTGGATTGGGTGTCAGTCGACGGCGTGGTGCCCTGCAACCGAATCCAAGGACACAGAGACTGGCTCTTATGACATCAATTATTCTTGTGTATTTTGAACTACTTGGCTATCATATACCCCTTTCTCACTGCAACTAGAGGGTCGACCCGTGTATTCAACCCGCTAATGACCGGCTTTTTAGACTCCTTTCCCACTGCCTGCAGACTCGGGTCTAGCCGCCTGCTGGCGAGCCGCGTTGCTGCGTTTTTCCGCGCTGATGGTGTCCCACGTTGATGACATCATCAGCGCGATGGAGCAAAACGAAAGTAAACAATGCTGCGGAACACAGTCCCCGTTACCTGTAGACCAATCTCCTCTTCCCCACAGGTCAGGAGAAGCTTTCTGATCTCACTATCTCGCCAATGCTGGGTCATCTTGACGAAGGATATCTCACGCTGTGTCCAGAAACAACAACTAGCGCGCTAACGAAGCTGCGCTGCGTCGACATCATCATGTAAGTTCCCGGATGTGTCCCTCCCACTAAAAGCCGGTAGAAAGCTGACTCAGTAAATTCCCGGGTCGATTGCAGGGTCGAATGACCTGGGTCGAAATGCCGGTTAAACCCTTTCCTACTGCCATGAGGAGCCGATTGTTAGCGGGTTTAAACGGGTTTTTTTGGCCAGTGGAATTTTGATTTGATTTGATTTATTTGGATCCCCATTAGCATGGCAACACCAAAGCTATTCTTCCTGGGGTCCATACAACATCTTCACAATGTGTCAATGCAGCAACATTATCTACAAAACAATCCACATACAAATAAAACACAAAACAAAAAACACCAAAAATTACACAATACAACAACACACAAACAATACAAGAACGCTCCCAGGCCAGCAGAGATACACAACATTCACATATCTATCTACATAGATCCACACATATTATGCACATTGGTCACACAAAACTCAAATCTCTTGTGCCCTTTCATATTACACCCAACACCCTTGAAGCAAAACCCCTGATTTAACAATAAAAATTTAAATTGGATTGACAGTCCACCATTCATTTACTGTTTATGTTAAGAACCATTTCTGTTGCAAAGGTGCAATTTTAAGTAATACTTGGAATTCCAATTGACCCATATTAAGTCTCTATTATACACAAATGTTTTTGACTAACTTCTTGAAAATTATTTTGCTGTTTTCTTGTGTAATGTTTTCTGGTAGTTTATTTCCATTCTTGCATAGCTCTATACATAACCATTCATTTAACTGTATTGTTTTTGATTTAGGTAGAGTAAAATTCCCTCTGGTAGCATGTCTGGTTGCATAGCTATGTCTAGCTGAACTAAAATATACATGTTTGTACGAGATGATGTTTTTTTTGTAATTAAAATGTTTCTGAAGAAAACCATAATGAATAAAATAATCTTTCCTTTACCAGTAACCAGTCCAAACACTTGTGCATAGCTATGATATTTGTTCTGTAACCACAATGCAAAGCTATTCTTGCTGCTCTATTTTGTACAAGTTGTAACTTTTTTTAATATTTCTTGTTGATGTACTAGAGCAGATTATTGGACAGTAGTCCAGAACTGATAATACTAAAGATTGCAAGACTAGTTTATTACGCTTAGTGACATAAAGCTGCACACCTTTTCACAACATAAACAGCACTTCCCATCTTAGATACCATCTATCAATATGTTTAGTCCACGACAATTTATTATCTAACACAACACCAAGTAAATTTTGTTTTCTGGGAAAGGGGTAATAGTGTAGTGTAGAGTGTAGTGTATAGTGTAGAGGATACAAGGCTTTATGGCTATGATGTTCAGAGACCGTTGATCTCTGTGTAAGTTTGATGCATGTATTACTATATTGTTAAATGACTACCTGAGTCTCATGCACATCATGCCACATACTACAACTGAATTCACTGTTCCTCCCTGCGCCCCCTTGGTGGCACAGAAGACCATAGGTGACCATATAGTGAACCTCACTATCCAGCTGATATGGTGCACATGTGCCCCTTCATTGATTTCTGCCCTGGGTGATTTCCCACGTCACCTCTGGCTAAAATAAACAGCTACGTGTGATAACATTCTCTAGTATTCCTGAATGATTTCCAGCTTTGGTTGGCAATGATTGCTTGAAGGACAAAGGGAAAAAAGGACTGAATATGAAGTTAACTCAGGTGACATGGTCCTGTTACAATCAGACTTCTGATGTGGGTTTCATATATGGTGTTATCCATGAAGCCACATATATGCCTGTTGTTCCTCAATGAAACTGTCTAGGAATGCAAATTCAGTACAAACTAACCACAAAGTTGTACAGATTCTTAAAAATTATCATTGCTCATTCATCTGTCAAGAGTAATCTCATATACACAGACACATCCAGTGTGTTCATCAGATACTCATCCAGTAGTGCGTTTATATCCATGTGTTAGCTGGTTGGCCCTCGGCCTGGTTTGGTTTTCCCTCTTGGCTGTCACTGAATTGGTTTCGATTTGCAGCAGCAGGCTTTGTAGCAACAATACTAATCCCTAGGTGGTGTGTAAACAAAGCCTCACCCCACCACTTCTTTGATTAGCTTTTGCAGCATTTCTTTTGATGATGTTGCATTGTGTTGGCTGGATCCTGTGTGCTGTTCCTTCAAGCAGAAGAGACATTTTTACTATGCTTATATACAATGGCAAAAAAACTACTCATGTGGTACCAGATCACTGGAATTCCATTCATATTTCCAATATATGGAATCCGTGCTAAAGTTACAATTAGTGAAGTTTCTTTGATGCTGCAGTCGCACATGAAAATGAGTGTAAGGTCACAGAAATACTGTTGCCTCTATTCTTTGCCTGGAAAAAAATGTGGGTTACCTTTAAACCAGTTTGCCTGCTGAAGTATTCACCGTGGGTATTTTTAACTGGTCACTGTGATGCAATTGGTAATAACAGTTATATACTGGGGATTTCAATGTGATTGATATTCATTAGTTTTGTCGTACATAAGGAACTGCTCATCTGAAAGTTGTTTAAATAGTGTTTGGCTAATGTTTGTCAGTTGCAATTTAACTGAATTCCTGCATAGAACGGGCCAGAGTTATTATTACTGAAAGCAACATGAAAGACAATACCTCTGTAACTATAACATACCACTGTGTCTGAGATCCATTAGCGGCCTTAAATAAAAATTAGATTGTTTTATTCAAATAATAAAGACGTGGTTCATTTATTTTGTTTTTTTAAAGCTCCTTCTTCCTGTCATTAGTTCAGAAATAAAACAATGATTCCTGTTTTCAAGTATGTAGAACTGGTTTGCCCTATTTTCTGTATGTATTTTACTGTTTATTGGACTGCAGATCAGTATGGTTGGTGGTAAATGTCTTCTGTCCAAAACATGTCTCTGTGGTACATGACACTGGTATCTCAGTGGCACTACTTGCAACAGTTAAGGTAAGGATAGAAAGAAGGAAAGGGATTGAACAAGATGGTTTGTGGCCCCAAACTAAATTAAACCCTTTGGATAGAGCTTATTTGACAGGTTGCGCATATTTCGTCTTGATCTCTAAATGTATTTTCAACACCACTCTTACTTCATGTTAAAATTATAATGTTTACATATATATATATATATATATGTATGGACAATAACAGTAATGTTGGCGCCCTGAGTGTCTTGGACTCCCGTGTCATATACTCCTGGACCTGGGGTTTACAGTTGATGATCACCATCACATCAATCCAACTTGGTGTCTGTTCATACATATCCATGTACTCCACATTGTTAATGTTTATAGTATATTGTTCTCAGTGCAGTTTCATTACAAAACAGCCAACAGCATGAACGTATTGCCTTGCATGCTAACTACACCATTCCCAGCATTTCTGCTGTTTTAGTGCAACTTCCATTACACCCCGGTTTCAAAGTCTTACCGTGTAAAGACAGGAGTTTCTGAAATGAAATATAAAAACAATGCATTTTCACTTGCAATGTTGTTCATAAACGGGGCCTTACCATTGGTCATATTCTTGAAACCATATTGAAAGCATTCTTCATTTTGAGGGTATGACGACAGGCTTGTTTTTTTGTGTGTTGGTATTAACTGAAACTTGAAATAGCAGATTGTGTGATCTGTGTCACTCTTCTGGTAAATAACCATGTTTTGTTGTCAGCAGGAGTCCTGTAAGGCTTGTCAGCCTCAAAAATTCACCCAACACTGTTACCTGGCTCTCCTTCCATTGTTGAGCTGAAAACCCACCACAAATCACAGTGAAGGCAATAATTATAGTTCAGAAGACATGTCAAAAGAGGTGCTAAGAAAAAAGGGTCCCTGTATAGCGGGGAAAGTTAATTTGTGTTGCAACATTCTATCAACTTGACCTGGATTTGTAGGAGCACTGAAGTGACAAAACATTTAACTAGACAGCAGAACAGCACATAAATTAGAAAACAATAAATTATATAAACCAATAAAAGCATACAGGACCATTGTAATAGAATTGTTTGCAATGGCGAGAATGGAGGGGGAGCTCATAAATAGATTGCCATAAAATTACTTAAATGTAAGAAAGCAGCGCACAGGCATTAATCAACAAGAGAAGAAATCTTAAATTTAGGTCGGACAAAGGCACTTTATGGTTGGAAAACATGATGAGAAAATTAAATGTGTAACACTTTAGCCCTGTAAAATAGAGCATCACAATCATGGTGGCTGAGGGAGCACATACAGCCCAATTTGATCTCAGCTGGATCACACTAGTAAAATATTAAGTCACACTATTCCTGCAGCTCTTTAAATGTAAACCATTGGGTATAAAGCAGTTTGGAAGCTAAAGCATTTTTACTTGCAATCTGAAAATCTTAACTTTTCTAAAATTCTGCAGCTGTGCATGCACCCAGGGTTGTGGTAAACAGTTCTCCTTCGGGGAGATTCGGTTGAACTTTTTTAAGCAATTTTTCTGTCGAAAAGGAAATGCATTAACAAAAATTAAAATACAGGGACACAGAGGTTGCATAAAACTCTGTGACTTGTATATTTCCACTGAATGCTGGTCTTTATTTATACGAATAAGCAAAGGGGCTTATTGCCATCACTGGTATCAGTTGCAAGGTAGGAGTTACGGGCATTTAAGGGTTACGTGGTTAAGTCAAATCTGGAAATACTCAGTCAAACCAGCACACTCATGGTCTTACAATACACTTTATTACGGAAGCATAATTAATCAGAAGTTACCATCTTTCAGGGATATGCTTCCAGGTCTGGTATGGGTGATCTGGAACCTTCATAACTTGATCGATCATTCTTGGTACTCATGTAGATATGGTTGACTGATCTGTATAGTTTTTGGTCACTGCCTTGTTCTTATCTGGTTTGAACACATCACTTTGTTTCATCACAGTGCCTAAGCTCTTGCTGGTTTTGATGCCATATTTATGATCCTTATCAAACATAGTCTTGAAATGTTTCAATATCACTATTTTCAAAATGTACATTGAAATGTTCAAAGTCTGTACACTCCAGGCCTTTGGCTGTGTATTGACTAATCCTCCTTCTCCTCATGATGTGTTCCAGTCCTCACTCTCCCAATGTGACTGTACTGTTCCTCTCATCTTGTTTATGTCAGCTGTGGGTTTTGTCTGGATGTCGCTAGTTTGTTGTGTTACTCTGTCTTTGTTTTTGTTTTTTTTTTAAACTTGCTCAGGTCTTCTTGTCTGGTACCAACCTGCTTTTGAAATCCAGGTACGTAATTTTTATATCGATTTGACTGACTGACTACATGTGCACCGAGTCCCTGCTGGTGTCTGCTTGATCAATAAACTGCGTCTTCACTGGGTTGTGTGTTTGGGTCCCCCGTCTGCCCTGAGTCGTGTCAAGATTAGATCAATTAATTCTCGTCAGACATTTCATTTCAGTCCATTTCTCTGAAGCCATCACTGAAAAGGATTAGGAAGAAGTGAAAACTCATAAGAAGCACTACATATTTAATGTTTTTTCATGCATTTTGAAACATGTTCTCTGAACTAACATTAAACTCATCCACTGTCAAGAAAATCACCGCAACCTTCCTTTGTTTTACTTGATAATGTCCTCTCAATAATTGTTTAAGTAAATATAAACTCTTAAACGAAGAGAGCGTCAATAGTGTTTGAAAAATAATTTTCTAATTTGTCAAGAGAGTTGTGCAAACCATGGCCCAGAGCAATCCTTTTGACATTTTTCAGGATGACCAGATGGGCTTGCATGCACATGTCAACATGAGATGGCATGAGTGTGCATTGCCTTCCTGCATGATGAACACATTATTGGCATGCTATTGGGGATTAGTGAAAAAATATGTGACGTGACTGGCATGCAAACACCCCCCACCCCAAAAAAAAAAAAAAAAAAAAAAAAAAAAAAAAATCAATTGAAATCAAATCAGTTTTGATTAAATTTGTTTATTTGAATCCTGATAGGCAACACAGTATGGCTATCACGTTTGGGACATATCATGGAGACCCACATGTCAGCTCCAACTGGCAATGGCACCGGATCTTCCTGCTGCTGAAATGATGACCTTTCAGCCTTGAACTTAATCTCACGCAAGAAGACCGAACCCAGGGAATGTTGGCGAGTGTGGGCAGGGGCATGACCGTGTTGCATGTAAGCACTCAGCCGCTCTGACACAGTGCTGCATTATCCCTGTGTCAAAATCAGAAGCACACATGTGCACAGAGTCAGAGACAGCAACGTAGCATCGCTTCCCGATACTGAGGAGGCAGCACAACAAGTATTTATGAGTGAGTGTGTCAATCTGTGGGTGACAGGAACAATTTGAAATTACAAAGACATTTGTTAAGAATGAATGCACAGTGCATTCACACAAGAAAGCAATTAAAAATTAATTGTGAATTACGAGATGACGTTCATCACTTTTTAATCCTAAGGTTGATTAAAATTATATTAACATCATATATGCTCAGTAATTGCCAGAATTTCTCATGCAGCACCACTTAGCAAACCTGAATGTTTATCACATGCCCCTATATGCCACACCACACACACACACACACCATGTATTCATATATATATCTATATATATATATATATATATATATATATATATATATATATATATATATATATATATATATATATATATACAGTATATATGTATGTATGTATTGAGCATGGAACAGTGTTTTATGAGTGTTTTTTTTAGGGTTTTTACACCCAAAGGAAAATAAACTGAGCAGATGTATCACATATGTCGCTGTCCTGTTGTTCCGTGTGCCGCAAGGCTGATGGGTGGACTTGCGGCAGGCTCGTTCTGGGCCGTGACGGGCAAATTATCATGTTTGTGTTGTTTAGTTAGTTATTGTCGTGTTGTGGTTCATTTGTGTTGTCTCATGCTTCGGCCCGTGAATGGGTGGGGTTGGTGACACCAGGACGCTGGGCCTGCCAGCCATTGTGTGTGTGTTCTAACCGGTGTGCTTTTCAAAATAAAGTCCTGGAAAATGAGAGAAGTCACCTGTCTTTCCTCGCCCTCAAGTCACTGCTCGTCACCACAGTATTTTTCATGAATGCTTATAAACTTAAACAGGAATTGAAGCCTTTTTTTGTTGTTTTGGAGCATCTTGTTAATTATTGAAAGTACGTAACTCAATTTAATACTTAGTGCATTCATGAAGTAAACTTTTGCGATTAATGTCTACAAAACTCAGAAAAAGAAGAACAAACCTAAATTTGTTTGACAAAGAAACTGTCTGCAGCATCAACATTTCTTTTATAATACCCTGGGAGATGAGATAATTGTTGATTTAAGGACAAGAAGCTGTGATAAATCACAGGAACTGCTCAAAAAGTAATGAAAATTGCTAACACAGTAATCAGGTTACAACCCTGTTGAGGCCATACTTCCCAAGACTACTCTTAATTACCTGTCCAATAGATTCTGTTAAATGAGTTTTCTTCTGTTGCTTGGTTTTGCACCTCAGAGAAATGAAGTACTGGTGAAAAAAGAAAGAAGAGACTGAAGTTTCTGATATTCAGTGAGATACAATGGAGAGAAAGATGTGAAATCTTTTTTAAATCTCTCTCTCTCTCTCTCTCACACACACACACACACACACACACACACACACACACACACACACACACAAAAACTATTGAAAGAGAAGAGTCGATATTTTGATTAACTTTTCAATAGCGGAAAGAAAAACAAAGACATCAGGCAAGAAAATAACAGCTGTGGTCCAACACTAGCAAAGACATTTTAATGGGCTTTATGTCAGCTATAAGACAGTGCCGATCAACACAAACTGACGACCAGCACACGGAGGGTGGGAAATCCACAAATCACCCCAGCAAATCCCCCCCTGCATGCCTACACATGTTTCTGAGTCCCTGCACTGGAGCAGCAATAAGCCTAATTATCTCGGAAAGCATCTCATGCCAGAATGTGGATGACACTGTGGCCCTGCTTGTTTATTACAGGAGATCAGTTGTGGTTTTCTTTTCTCTTGTCCAGGATTATCTGCACAGCATGAGCACTGCCACATCGACACCCAGTTCCTTCTTCTTTTTTTTTTTTATCTCTGAAAAGACTCAAGTGCAACTTCTGTGACATTGTAGAAATCATACTCAGTGACAGGTAGTTCTTAAAATTTATTCAACTGACGTATTTTTAAATAAAATTTAAATAATCATTTTTCAATTTCATTTAATTACCATCTATTAACTTTATTTCACCTGTACAAAACATTTACTTTCAGAGAAACAAAAACAAAAAAAAAAAAGACCAATTTTTTAAAATCCTGTGAATGCAAACAGATTGGATTGAGTTTGTATGTGACTCTAAAACCAAATCTATGAATAACATCATGTCCACAGAAGTGTTCAAATGAGGGTATTATACGGATTACTGATTTCATCATGGAGCGACTTGATGTAGCAACAAGCACATAATAAAATGAACAACCATGGAATTTCATGTGGAGGAAGTAAAGCCACATGAAAATAAACCAGAATTTGACACCGGATAAAAAAGAAAAAGCAATACAGTAAATGATTAGTCAATATGCATGAAGTGACAAAAGAGATTTAGAAAATAGTGCATGATTTAAGTAGGCACAATGCAGAGAACATCTTAAAATTGGTAAATTACAAAATAAAGTTGAGAAGAGCCAGATTTATACCTCCAAATACTTCAAAACAGACAATTTTTTGACACATTGAAAATCACATGGCATGTGGTAAAACAGTTCATTTATACAAACTGCTCTTATTGTTTTGCTTAGGTCTGTATCGCACACTCCTTTCCTCCACAGAAAGAAACAGCAGAAGTGAAGGAGGTGGAATCATCACCACTTGATCGAAGTGAAGAAAACATCGCAGAAACACTAAAGCAGACCTTACCAGGGAAGCAACTTAAGAAGTAAATGTTATTCTCAGAAAGAAAGGGAAAATTTTTTAATTTTTTTTTTTTAAACTTCGTGGTAATGAATCG